>NW_028301539.1:33080000-33280000 GCF_042242905.1 Orbicella faveolata
AATAAGGCAGTTGCAATTTGAGGGACCATCTTAAGAATTGCCTGATAGTTTTTCTTTTGTCATGTCGTAAAAAAAGAAAATTATGCTTGGATATTTAGAACTTCCTTGTCGCATAACCTCTGAAGATCAATTTCCGTCAGATTTGGGTGCAAGAGTTTACGTCACTCGTTTGGGGCAAACACTTGCAAGCTTGTATCGGACCGTAAGTCGATATGTATGCAGCTGTCTCGAGTAATATTGTCGGAGTAGAGCGTAAAAGTTCTCGCGACAACCCCGAAAGGTACTATGAGAAGAAGTAGAGAGCTGTTGGACAGGCTAAATATTTAATCAGATATAACAACACGGCAAACTGCATGCACAACTTCGTACGTTTTCTTTTTTCCTCTGACTTATGGGAACAAGGTGCTTTTCGCCACACTGAATTTTAGAAGAATTTTCAGCTGAAAGTCATATAACAGTGGAGAAAGCTACAGAAAAATGGTCTTATGAGCGAAAAAATCTTATGTATCGTTGCAAAAATATAAATTTGTAGATTTCCTAATTTCCTAAATTTGTAGAATTCCAAAAGACACCCAGATTACCACTCGGTCTTCCCGCTTAAGCTTGAAGCTATTATCTGTAAACCTTTCTCGAAACAGCTGTATATTCCAAATCATCCAGAGGACGTGCTTTACTATAAATTGATTTTTTTGTTTTTTTGCTCGATAGTTTCGGACGCCGGGGCGCTGGTGCTTTGAGCGATTCTTGCGCGCGGGGAATTTTAAAGGGTATTCCCATTAACTGACAGCGATTTGCATTAAATTTATCAATTCAACCTTATTTATTTCAAAATGCGGCTATCTCATATCGAAAGCATGCAAATAATGTAATATTCATTTTGAAGAATGTTCCTCATGGTTTAACCATGATTATGATATCAAAGTTTCTCTGCGGTGTTGCCCGTATGCATGGCCCATTTGGCGTCCAAATCCTGAAACTGTCCATTTTAAGTGTCCACGGCATAAAAATGATCATTTGGTACACTTTTCAATCTTGAGTTGGTATTTAAAGCCATTAAATTTGTCCTTTTTCCATTTTAGCCGTCAGAATTGGAGACAAACGGCTATAAATCGTAACAATTCAAAACATCGAAAAATTATTTGAAGTCCTTGATGCTTGAGAAACTTGAAGCAAATCAATTAGAACTTTAATTATTTTTTTATTATTATTTGTTGTTCTAAACGTCATTGTCAGTTTCTGCCGCCTCTCGCGACGGTTAGATAACGTTTCCCAATTAAGTTTCTTAAGAAGAAAGTCCATGATCGTTTCAGGGGGCGATTTCGTCATCAACCAGGCCGCACTTCCCGCCCTCAGAGATACAATTTGAAAAGTTGATGCACAAACAGATTAAACGCGCGGTTCGATTCTGTTATTTTGAGGCATGTTGTGGAACAATCTGCCTCAAGAAGTAAAAGGTGCCAGCACCAGCGGGCAATTTAATAGAAAACTACTAGGCGTATCCAATCCAACACGGCAATTGTGTAAACAATACTATGCAGCTTTTTTCCCGGAAAATCACATTTGATGATTGTTGTTGTCAATTAACGTTAGTGTCATTACTTTTCAAAAACATGCTCTAGGTTATTACATTCATTCTACTAGTAGTTTGTAAATGAAATTTCATACTGTTGCGTATTCATTAAATATTCTCGTAGGAACCCCTATCGTACTGGGTAAGGACATATTTTCCACACCATATATCAAAGGAAGCAACAAGTTATGAGCCTCGCTGGCACACAAACTGGTGAATCATGTGTCGTATTTTCTATTAGTGAAAGCCCAACCCCGAATAGAAGCAATCAAAGTTTGATTAAACGTGGAGTTTGTGCGATTGAATTTTAAATGAAAGACCCCCGCCTGGCGACTTTAAGTGCCAGCATTCACTGGGGATCCTGCGTTGATTTGAACCCAACCTCATTGAAATGATTCGCTTCATCAAATAGATGTACTACGTGTACATGCATCAAACACTGTACTACCAACCCAGCTCAATTTATTTCTCCAGGACTACGTTTGATGCTATAATCTGAATGAATAATGAAAACTCATGATCACGACACGTTCTACCTTTAGAGGGTAATGACGAAGTTAGTGACAGTTTTTACCCTCTTTTGTTAATTTAAAAGTTAAAATTTAGTTCATAATCTTTGATCTTAAAGTTTTGATGACAATAAGCAAAGCTGTCAAATGCAATGAAAATAACTTTTGTTTGATAAACGCAAAGCTCGAAATTATCGATTGAGACTGACGTTGAAGTTGCGATGCCATTATTACATCAATTGCAGGTGAGCCAGATAGAAAATGAAATGAAAATTTCCTGAGAGCACGACAATACTTAATTAAAGGTTGGCAGTCAGTTTTTAGTTCTTCCACAATTTATTAAAGATAGTAAAGTTTTATCTATTCCTTGAAGGACAAAGCAGAAGGAAAATTAAAACCTTTTTAAGGTTTGTTCTTTCCGGATATTTATAACCCAAAAGAGCGACCTGCGAATTGAGTCAGTTTAACAATTGTCTAGACTAAACATTCAACTTTATACTGCTTCCAGGAAGCAATGTTTTTGTTTGTGATGTCGTTAGGGGTTTACGGTGATCCATACCTTTATTGTCACAGCTGAAGTACCGTGACTATTATTTTTTAATGAAATTTCACTATGTTTAGCAGAATAAGCCTTTGAAGCACCGCAGTTTAAACAGTCGACAACATTATTATTCAATATCGCGTTTAAGAAAGACTAGCTGTTTATTAAGTTGTCGCATTGCAAGGACGAGTCACATAACCGCCGGGCGAACTGAACAAAAGCGAGGGTCAGCATGGCAACTATCTTTTAAGGAGTTAAGCTCTAACAAAATTAGCTATGACAAATTCGGCTTCTAACATCGCAAGTGCTGGTATTGTAGGAGTGGCAACAATTGTGGCCATCGTGGGTAACGTTCTTGTCGCCTACGTTTTGACCAAGCGAAGGAAAGTACTTCTTAAAAACCATCCAACTTACCAGTTTATTTTGAACCTGGTCCTGTCGGATCTTGTCGTCGGTATATTGCTTTGCCCTTTCAAGTTCATACGGCGACTCTTCGGTACATGGATATTCGGAACATCCCTTTGTAAAGTCATCGCTTTCGTCCAAATCACGGCGTCCGGTACAGCCGTAATGTTTCATGCACTTATCGCAGTTGATCGATATCGATGTTTGGCTCACCCACATCTTCCCAAACTCAAACCAAGACTTGTTAGGCAGCTGATAGCACTGTCATGGGGAGTTCCTGCCTTGGTGGCCACTCCATATCTGTACATGCTTCAAGTTGTCCAGTTTAATTTCTATCAAATGTGCACGCCACTTTCCATTCCACTGCCATGGCTCGACAAGCTTTACGAAGCTGTTGAGTTTGGTGCGGCCCACCTATTTCCTTTCTGTGTCATCTGCGGGTGTTATTATCACGTGATCAAGATAGCACTTGGAAGGCAACCTCCTGTTTCAGGGTCGGCACATGGAGCCACCGCACAAATTGCTCTTCGACGAAGCAGAAGGCGAGTCACGAAAACGGCCTGCTTGATCATGGTGGCTTTTATTATCTGCTGGTCCCCGACATTTGTCTTGAGCATTTGGAGAATTGCCTCCGGCACGGAAAGTGTACATCATAGTCATACGCTGTATGAAGTTTCCTTTTTTGGAACACTTATTAACAAAGCAATCAATCCAATAATTTACGGTGTATATGACAGGAACATAAATGTTTGCGCTCATATTTATTGTGGCCATCGCATCTTCAATGCGACGGCTAGCGAAGCTGAATCCACGGGCACAAAATCCAACGACACGACCCACAATCGAGGAAGCACAAAAAGTACAAGGCGGTTGAAATTTAATGAACCATCTTAGAAATTGTTTGATTACTTTGTTTTGTCTGTAAAAACAGTAATTTTTGCTTCCTAAATGTTTAGAGCTTCGTGTTTCACTGATTGAAACCCTATTTGGTCATTCAAGCACTGTTTTTAACAGCTCGTCCCTTTGATAGGTACAATAGATAAAGAATAAGTACAGTGTTTGAAATTATCTAGAAGTTAAATGCTAAAAGATTTTTAAAACACACTTTAAAAATGCGAATGAAGTTTCGGCGCTACGTTACGCCATTATCAAGTTAAAAAATCACAAATTATAAGGTGTTATACGAATAAATGAAATATGAAACAATACATAAAATATGGTTATAATTCCCAAGGAAAGAAACACAATAAGGAAAAAGAAATGTACGAATGTGTAACGTAAAGAGTATGGCGCGAATGGAGTCTGTCTGCGTGACAAGAGAAGGCTTGATCTCCTTTATGTACAACATCTCGGAGACTAAGCAACCAAACTTGCTGTTACATTTCCTCAGAACTTTGAAAAAACGGTCAGTCTTTGTCCTATTGTTGCCATGCTGTGTTTCCAGGTGCTTCCCGATGGCTGAATAACGTTGTTCACTTCTGTGTTGATTAAGGTTACAGTATACCTTCAGGGGTGTCTCGCGTGCAAGCGATGTAGCGCGTGCAGTTTAATTAAGCTTTAGATACCTAAACCCCTATATCAAATAAAGCTTATAGAGCTGGCTATCAAACTATGCCAAGAATTGTGAAATAAAATGAATTGTCGAATTTTTCACGACCACTAAATGAGAGCGACCGAATCACCTTTCGAAAGCTACAAGTCAAAGCGAATTTCGTTTTTCGCCAATGTAATTTTTTCCTCGGCTTCAGGGCCCAAAGCGCTTAAAAAACGTGTCTGCGTTTTGGCATATTCAATTGCAGTAAAAAGTTACAGAACATTTTCGAAATAGGATTAAAAAAATGCGGGAGTAATCGTGCAAAAATCGCTCTCGAAGAAAAGGTAGTTCGAAATTAACAATTCCCAGACACGCTTTTTTAGTTTATATGTTAAGCTAGCTACGTACTGTCCAAATTTGAGGGCAATTGAACAAATTTCCTTTGAGTTAGAACTCTTTAAAGTGTCTGCTTCAAGTGAAAAAATTTATTCGAGAAAACAGCGCTAAGAAAAATTTTCTGCTTCGCAAACAAACTCCGCCCACAAACGCCTTCAACTGGGTTCTCAGATAACTGAGCCAATCAGTGCAGGGAAAGTTTACTACCGTTAACCTCCTGGTGAAATTTACGCGCGAATCTCTAAAAAACTCTTGTGTTTCGTAATGCGCTCAAGGAACCGAAGGCGGAGAGGTAATTTTTCTGTAGCTCGGTTTTTCTTGAAGCTCAGTGGTCTGGCAAAATGGGGAAGACTAAAAAGGATACGAACGCTAGAGTGGCTGAGCGAGGAAAACAAACAAAAGAAAGCGCGGGGAGCAACTGTGTGTGGTCAACTGTGCATGGATAATATTTCAAATGGTCTCAATGAGTCCGGCGATTCGTCAATATCGTACTCATCAGAAGAGTCTCTGTCAACATCCCTGTTATTGCTGTCAAGTTCCGAAATTTTTACAGAACCTTTCTTTTCTCTTACCGTGAATATTTTGCCCGCCTTATACGATAGCTATAGCTTCATCCTCGCGGCGAACTTTCGCTTCTTCACTCCTTGATGTATTTTCATTCGTTCTTCGCTGTTTTCGCTTTTTCGAACTGGTCCATGGCTTCAACGTGGTCTATGTCTACTTATGACTTAATAGAGTTACACCTAATACCAAAAATGCTGGGTAGTCAGAATAACAATGCTGATCAACTGAGTAGTCAATTCGTGACATCCATACAGGCAATTCCCGCGAATACGTCTCGGTTGATTGCATGCGCACCATAGACCCGTCAATCAAGAGGTAAACTTTTACTTCCGGTGAAAACGTAAAACCGCCATTTCTCCGCTTATATGTAGCCTTTTTCAAAATTTTTTTTCAGAAATTAGAGATTATTCTTCGACCACTACTTTGACCCAAAAATCCAAATTTGAAGAAAATTGCCGACCCGAAGGTATACTGTAACCTTAAGTGGCGGGCAGTGAACCCGTCATAATTTGCATCACACAAATCACATTGAAATAAGTATACAACGCATTGAGTGTTGACGATCGGGGGCTTGTTTTCCTTGACAGTTTGTGACAGTTTTCTGCTTTTAAAGTCGGGTTTTACGTTACCATCGATCTTGGCTCCCAGAGAATAGACATATTGGCGTACGCGGTCGGCTAATCGCTGATCTTTAAAGGGCAATGGTATGTAAACAGATGGGTCTGCTGAAGGCACGATGTATTTCTTTATCTGGTTCCTGGCTGAACTTATTTATGGTGGAATCGATCAATGTTTCAGATAGCGCAGCTTTGAGAACATGGTGCGTAGCTTGTTTCATTCTTTTGCAAAGCCTTCTTTGGTGGAAGATAGACGGTATGCACGGTTAACCAGGCCTTTCTTGTATCTGTCTTCTAAGCGGCTTTGAAAATGGATTAGCAGACCTCTGTCGATTGGTTTTCTGCAGACTTCCGTTGTTAGAGTGCCACCACATCTTGTCAGGACTGTACCAAGGAACGGAATAGAGCCCTCATGTTCAAGTTCCATAGTGAAAGACAACCTAGGGTGCACACTGCTGAGTACATGAAGGAAATCTGTCACTGATTCTGAGTTGGGCATTGTGACTAAAGTGTCACCAATATATCTTCGATAAAAAGACGGAATCATGTTCTTTTGTTTTAGTTGGTTGTCTATATGGCTCATGAAAACGTTGTGGGAGGCTCAGTGGCCTCATGGTTAGCGCGCTCGTCACAGGAACGAGCGGTCCGGGTTCGAGCCCTAGCCGGGGACACGGTGTTGTGTTCTCGGGCAAGACACTTAACTCTCACAGTGCCTATCTCCACCCAGGAGTATAAATACATACCGGCGAATTGTTGGGATGCCTAACAAATTGCGGGGGAGTGACCTGCGATGGACTAGCATCCCGTCCAGGGAGAGTAGAAATACTCCTAGCCCGGCTTCATGCCACAGAAACCGGGATAAGCTCCGGCAGCAATGAGCCATCGGCTCCAAGGCCTCACACATGAAAACGTTGGCCAATAGTGGGCCAAGTGGTGAGCCTATATGGCTATATCATTTGTATGTTCATACAATTCACCGTTGAATTGAAATAGCTCGTTCGTAGTAGCGATTTCTAATAGTTCCGTCAGCTGATGCTTTTGGAGTTGCATGCTATATGTCTTATCAAACCAGTTACCCTTGAAAGCTTTATAATCGGCGAGAATGTCAATAGTTTCTTTTAAAGAAACATTAGTGAATAATGCGGACATGCACGCATCATAGGAGAGAAGGATATGGTTACACTCGATGCTACAGTTTTTAATCTCGTCAGCAAAACCACTTTCGTACATTTTTTTTTTTTCTTCTTGTGTTTCTTACCTTGGGGAATTATAACCATAGGACCCGCAAATATTTCATGTATTGTTTCACATTTTATATAGTCGTATTATACCTTATACTTTTTCAATCTATAACTTGATAATGGCGTAACGTAGCGCAGAAATGTCATTTGTTTTTAAAACGTGTTTTAAAAATATTTTAGCGTGTAACTTCTTGATCAATTCGTTTTCTAAAACCCTCCTGTTACGTTTGAAGTTATCTAGAATTATTTCAACGTTTTGCATCCCTATGACAGTGTAATTCTTCCAAATGTCTCACGGAGTGGCCTACGTCCCTCGCTTCCTGTTATAAGCTAGTGGCCAACGGCGGGTGCACGGGTAATGAGGGAAGTATTCCGATTATAAATGGAATTGCTTCTAAATTGACCATTCTCCTTTATTTATGTAATAAGTACTGTACAGCTAAACTATACGGAACAGATAAAAAGGTACCGCGCGTTGTTTGTCATCCATTTTAACCAATATTATTCCCAGTTTTAATCATGATTATAATACTGTAATTTCTCTGCCTGACCTGAGTACACAGTGGATCTCGCTGCTGACTAAGCGTGGGGCCAAGATGGCCAGATACCGCCGAAGCTCCCCAAGAAAATTCAAGATCAGTGAGATCATTTTATTTTCTCGTATTGCAAATAATATGATACCACTCCAAATAAAATTCATATCTTTGCACCGCCGTGTAATATATCCTCTACATATGTAATTTTGCCAAAAACAACTCAAACTAACAACATCTCATTCATTTTATCTTCTCCAGAAAGCCTTGGAGTCGTTTAACGTCTTTCCAGAGTTCCTTAATTCACGTTTGCGCGTTCCTGACTAAAATTGACATCCAAGCTTTCACAAAATATTCCGTTTGTGGAATTATGATCCTTTCTGACGAACTTTTATGTATACAGGTTATCGACTAAGCTTGTTTGTCCAAGATGGCTTGCATGGATATTGGCCAAGTTTTATTGCGTCTTAATGGACAGAGACAGCACGAGAATGGGTCCAAAAAATCGAGTTATCATGAAGGAAGACGCTTTGTCAAAAAGGGTTTCTTTTAGTGCATGAACCATTTTCCTGCAGGGCGCAGCGGGTATTCGCGAGTGATCAAGATAACCTCATTTTGTATATTCGGCTAACCAATCGCAGCACAGGATTTGATTTATCGCCCGCATGCGTTTAAGAGGAAATGAAGCCGGCTTCTTTGGTTTACATGTTAATCTGTTCAATTTTAATTAATTAAGTTAATATATTAAAAAAAGGTATAGTGGCACACGATTCCTTTAGTTCAATGAGGTCGGACACCATTAGCTGACATTTGCGTGTACGACGTATCTAAAATATTAAGAGCAATCCGCTGTCGGTCGGCTCAGAGATTACAGCTAGCTCTCGACTGAATAACCAGCTCCATTAGGTTATAAACAGAATCTTCAGTTAAATGATATTTTCTTTGGTTGACCGCATTCGAGCTTTACTGTTAATCTGATATTCTAGCTTTCCCTTAGCGGCATATTTCTGCTTGCAACTTCTTAGGCCTGTGCGTACAAATATGAAGAGCAATGACAGTTTTCATCTTCTTAAGTTTCTTTTAGCAAGATTCACACCACACAACTTGGTTTGGGAATCAGCTGTGACATTTGTGAATTCATTCTGTCCTTTTCCTTTTGTGTCTGCGAAATGAAGGCAGGCGTTACGTTATTAATGAATATGTCTGAGCAAAGATAATTATAAACAATAATTATTATACTTTCTCCAGGGGCGTAGCCAGGGGAGGGTTCCAGGGGTTCTGGAACCCCCCTTGTGGGTTATGAAAATGAATATTATTTCAAGAGGAAAAAATTATCGGAACCCCCCTTTCGGAATTCCGCGAGACGAGATTTTCGTTTTTGAAGAAGAACAAAAGAAAATCAATTTAAAAAGGCATCACATGCTCTATCGCAGGTTACAATATTATACGGGTGCATAAATTGGCTATCACTTGTCCTACGTTTTGTTGACAGTGATGGATATCTTCACGAGGAATTTTTAGGATTCAGCAGTCTGCAGCGGATAACAGGGGAGGCGATCGCTAGCTCGATACTGGATACCCTACCACAGTGGAACTTAGACATAAAAAACTGTCGGGGACAAGGGTACGCTGGAGCGTCTAATATATCATCCTCTTGGCACGTTTCACAGACATGCACTGATACGGGAAAAAATTCCACAGGCTGTGTACACACACTGCAGAGCTCACTGTCTAAACCTCACAATCGTTCACTCCTGTGATCAACCCCTTATCGGAAACATGCTTGGAACATTCAATGAAGTTTGCAATTTTTTTAGGTATTCACCGAAGCGTAACAAGTTTTTGCTTGCCGTAATTGAGAAAGAAACCCTCGAGGCCAGCAAAACAACGTTGCTCAGCTTGTGCCGAACACGGTGGGTTGAAAGGCACGAGGCACATGAAGTTTTCTTTGCGCTTTTGCCATCTATACTAAGAGCACTAGATTGTATGTCAAATGAGCGGCTGTTTGCAAATCAGTTCGGGGAAACTGCCTGGAATTGGGACACTGACAGCAAAAGCAAGGCAAACAGCCTGTTACATGCAGTATCCAATTTTGAATTTATCATCACCCAGATTACGACGATGAAATGCCTTTCGATACTGAAGCCACTCAGTATCAAGCTGCAAAAGCGAGACATCGATGTCTATGAAGCATACAGCCACATCAGAGATTTAAAAGGTGAGCTACAAGACATCAGGGCAGAAATCGAGAAATATTGCTCGGATTGGTACATCATGGCTACCACCACAGCGAGGAAAGCAAACATCGAGCCATCTATGCCACGCATTGTTGGTCGGGAACAGCACCGAAGCAATGTCGAAGCAAGAACACCGAACGATTACTACAAAAGAGCGCTCACAATTCCTCTGTTGGATCATCTTATTTCTGAGATAGACACATAATTTCAAAATAAAAATGAGCGATAGAAATTTTACACAACGTTTCGATGTCGTCATGACATCATTATCAAGTGACAAGAAAATAACGGTTCAACAGTGTTATCACTTGATAATGATGTCATGACGACATCGAAACGTTGTGTAAAATTTCTATTGCTCATTTTTATTTTGAAATGTTTATCGAAATTTAATCTCATTCGAAGACACATAATTTGATCTCAATAATGATGCTGTGATGTCTTCCCTCCTGTGCCTACTTCCAGCCTTGCTAGTTTCTCGAGAAGGAAACCCTGTACAAGCCGCTTTGCAGTACTATGCAGATGACCCACCATTACCCCAGGTTTTTGATGTGGAACTTTTCCGTTGGCGGCGCAAGTGGCTAAACGCGGATCAAGACCTACCCAGCAGTGCAGTTCAGGCATTAAAAGAATGCAACCATGAATTCTTTCCAAACGTACATAAGTTGTTGCGCATCTTATGCACGTTGCCAATTACCTCTGCAGAATGTGAGCGATCGTTTAGCACATTGCGGTGACTGAAAACTTATCTGAGGTCGACCATGACCAGTGAGCGAGAGTCTGGCCTTGCGCTAATGAACATCCATTACGGTAGGCAAATTGACATTGGTGCAACAATCGACATTTTTGTACGGAAGCATCCACGGCGCCTCCTTTCTGAAATCCTAGCTGAGTGAACGGTAAATCGCAAGTCTACAGCATTTGATGAAGTATGTAATATGTTGAACAACTATTTTATTATCCATTTTTAATTCTATTAAGGTCTATCTCTTCAGGAAGTGAGATTTGCAGTCCCCTCTTAGAAATACTAGCTACGTTTGTCGCTAAAATTATTGGGAATTTGTGCTCAGAATCAAGGAAACGCCATTTCTGAAGACCCAAATTTCAAAAATTATCCAGGGGAGGATGCCCCCGGACCACCCTAGTAAAGAGTGCCTCCGGCGCTCCATTGTCAATCGGGCAAGCAATATACATTAGGAACCCCTCTATGCAAAAAGGCTGGCTACGCCCCTGTTTCTCCATGTTGCGACATCCTGTGTTAATTAATTCAGGCAAACCTTGCAGATGATACGAGACTTAACATTTTAGTACGAGTAGGCCTTTTCAATTCTAGTTTTCAGGCTTCACATTCTCACAACACATACCCATCTCATCCCATGAGCTGCCCTCTCTACCTAAAACCAACATGATGAGCGAGGGCTCTGGAAACATCATTGGTTTGAAAATTGAAAATCGTATTCGTACGCAATCTCGTAGTCTTAGTCCAATCTATAAAGCTCCCTATTGACTCATCAAAATCTAAGTCTTAGAAAGTAATGGAAACTGTTTTGAGCGATTTTAAGTCGCGCACGCCTGGCAGGATTAACAAGTCGTGGCTCCCGTAGCCTAGCAGAGCAACGGTGATCTAATCCACAGGTCATGGCTTCGAACTACTCCGAGGTTCAACAATTATTGAGGAACTTCGTATGTATAACTTACGGTCAAACGGATCAGTTCAGAAAATTCAATTTCTCCCAATACTTGATCATTGACCCATCTTTTAGCGACTACGGGGAAGGAACGAAAGAGCTTTTCATTGCTTGAAGGTTTGATTGTAAGTTGTAGTTATTCAAAAATCATGACTCAAGTTTGATTATTTTGTCAAACCTAATACATTTTACAACATTTTACCTTCTCCAACAACTTTTGAAGTCGTTCAACCTCTTTCTGTAGTTCCTTGTTTTTCATACTTTCATGGCGATCACTGAGCTCCTTGGTTTCGTATTTTATTCCATTTGTTGGAAATCCATCGTGCACCTCTTCCAGGTTTCTTTTCTTCATTGCTCTTATCTGAGAACAGAGTGACAAGAAATGAAAACAAAATTTCTGCAAGTGGAAAACCTTGTGCGCAAATTGATACAAATGTAAAACTATATTGATGAGAAAAATTAACGAAAGCTAGGACGAAATCTTGCCGAGATATTAAATTTAGGCTGCTCAACTGGAAAACAAACATTTCAAGGAATCAATGGCTCAGTTTAAAAAATATATATAAACCATGATGATTGCCTGAGGACTATTGAGGTTATTATATGTTTGTTTGTTTGTTTGTTTGTTTTTGTTTCTTTTATGCTTGTTTTTCTTTCGGTAATGTTGCGTGGACGACCCTCACAACAAATGAAAGCCAATCTGATAGCACGGCAATATGAGCCATCATTGGCTTACCCCAAGACTTCTTCTGCCTATCACTTAATAAGATAACCCCATAAAAAAGACTATAAATTTTTTGGTGATCTATAATGAGTTCCAAGGTTGAAAAATTGTCCGAAACATTGAAATTAACGTGTTCGAGAAGAAACCTGCACTGTCAAACTTTCAAAATAACCTTGATTGTAGTTTCGAAGCTTTAGCTTGAGTGTCCACCGGAAAGTTGTATTTGATGAATGTGTTTATTTATCAAAATTGCTATCATTGCTTTAAAACGCATATTTATAAGAATCCTATTACATGTGAAAAAATCATACTAATCAACTAGGAGAAAGATTTAAGACAGTTTATACAGTGGCGTTCTTCTATCAAATCCTCAGGTGTTGTTTCCTTAATTGACGTTTACTAACGTCTTAAATAGTGCATTTCGACTTTACTCAGAAAGACAAACATACCTTAGGTACAAAGACAAGGCACAACGTCACAGTGGTACAGAATACAATACAGACGGTTATGACGTAGAACGAGATTTCATACTCTTGCTGTTCACTGTAAATTGCCATAGGAACTCCTATTGTGCAGACAATAAACACATTGTACACAGCCATACCTAGAGAGATAACAAAAAATAAATAAATAGATAAATTAATAAAATAAATGAATAAAGAGGTTCATAATAATGTCGCCTTCGCATAAGCTACCTTGTACCAAAGAGGGATCAAACTGTGGTTTACCAACTGTAGCGATATCACCAAATGCCCCAGCAGATTCAATCTTTTCCTACAGAAACAACATTCAAGCTATGGTAGTCAACGTTCGTAGATTTTCGCAAAAATCACCAGGGAACTTTTTTGTGTATCAATTATTTGGTGGCAAGACCTGACGCTCCATGAATATCTTGTTCAAAAGCGTTTTGAAACTTAAATTTCTGTTTGGGTTTTGATTTGGATTTGTATGACGATTTTATTTTCCTGATTTTTGAATCATTATTAGGGCTGGTCTGACTTATTTAATTTTTTTTCAAAAAAAAAAAAAACCAATATGGCGAACATTTTGAAATGTGTGACGTCATTTCGACGATCTGTGACGCCATGATTGAGAAGTGCTTATCACTAAAGCAAGCAATTATGTTTGAGTACTATTAGGACTCAATCTCTATCAAACCGGATTTTACAGTTGTCAGAAAGTTAGAGGGATGTGGGGACTTACCGATGTGGTGTGAATCATTCAGTGCTGCTATCTTGACCTTACGGGTCTCCCACGCTAAAAATAATCCAAATACAAGAAGAATTCCCTTGAAACCGTACACCAAAAGAAGCCAAACAGATGAGTTGGTCATTGCACAGTGATATATCATAGGCCGGTAGATAACGTCCGCATGTGGGTCATTAGTCTGTAAAAGAAGCACGTGAATCATTAATAAAGAGGCCCAGGGAGCGCACCACTAAGGAATAGCGTAACTAACTGGTGAGATAAACAAATTTTAAGAGGGGGAGGATGCGCACCCCCTGCACCCTCCCCCTAGTTCCGCCCTTGAGTGGGCCACGTCAACGACAGATGAGGCATCTTGAAAAATGTGGCCAAATTTTAAATCTTTGTTAGCATCTTTTTTTTTTATCCTCGTCAATCGTAAACGTCAGCCTGTTGTTACTTTTCTGCGGTTTCCTTTAAATTGAAAGTAATGTTATAGGTCATAAAAATGACTTTTAAATATATTAGTTACTACAAGATATTTGACATGATGAAAAAAAGCAAGCAGCTTACGGTACCTCGTTGCTTAGAAACTTCTCATCTTTACGCAAAGGATCTACTAAGGACCATATTATGATGATTACAGCGTCAAAAAACAGGAGAACAAAGATCATTCCAAACAAATGATAGTCTTTAATCACCTGCAAATGGAAAAACCAGAGAAAAATTGAACAAAAGCAACTTTTTTGGAAGACTAATTTGTTTTGCTTCTTTTAAAACATAGTATGTCCCAAACTCAAAGCAAGCAAAAATGTCGAATATTCAGTGGCTCGAATAACTTTGACAAGCATAAAGCACGTATGAATCAGAGGAGTATAGGATACACAGTAACGTTTGAATATACTCAGTGACTTTCAAGATTGGTGTGCTGTTCGGGAATACGTCCAGTTTGTGTTTTTGTTCAAAGGGTTACTGATCCTCATCGTTTCAGTCATTTTACTAAGAGCATTACGACACTTCTTACGTAAGCGTTTTGTAATTGATAAGAGTACGTGATATGACGTGATCAGATTGAACTACACATTAAAATGTGATCTACATGCATCAAACACGTCTAGTGAAGTTTCATCCTAAGAATAAACCGAGGAACTTCAATATATACCCTCTCAATCGGTAACACTAGATAGCTTTAGATCATGACTCCAACGTCAACGTTTTTTTCAACCATTTAGAGCAATATAGTCTGAATCTGATTTCAATCACCACGCCTCGGGTGAGTCGGACTTGGCTTACCCGTCTGCGCACTCGGATTTTTCTAGTGATTCTGTGAACGCGCCAAGTCTTTGAAAACATCGATCCAAAAGCGATTGTAAACCCGATATCCAGGGTGAATACTTTAGCCTGAAAAATAAATAAGAGATCATTTTTGAGAATGAACTAGTAGCATCAGTTACATAAAGGTTTGGTAAGTGCCACGGGCGAACATGGGTTAAGCAATTTTATGTTTGCAGCTTTTGCTACTTGCAAGAAATGATTTTTCATTTTTTTCTTTAATTTTGATAGCTAAAAAGAAAACCACTGAAAGACTAAACTACCACTGTTATGGCTAATTTGTTAAAACCACCAACAATGGTGTTTTTTTGGGAAACACAAATGTATTTTGTAAAACTGGATAGTCACCTTACAAATAAAGCTGGTTAGTCTTTCGCCATCCACAGAGAAAAGAATCACTGAGACATACGTTAGAATACAACCAACAATTATTGCATTGTTGATATTAGGACTTGACATCTTAATGCACCTGGGAAATATACAAAAAAAAAAAAAGAGAAGTTTGTTTAGCTCGTACCTGCTTTAGGCTGTAGCAGTCTAAAAGATAGTGTAAAAGACTGTTAAAATAATTTGTTTATTTGGGTTTTTTTTTTTTTTTTTTCAACCGCGAGACCGGAAAGAAAAATCTGAAATTTCATCTGATAAATTCCAAGCTTACGGCGTGCACTGTGGTTCCTACATGCAGAAGATTTGTTTATTTATATTGTTAAATATTATTATATTATTATATTATTCTTATTTCGTCATTCTTTGTACAGCAGCCTGCCACCATTAATAGTTGCTTGTGGACTGCTAACGCTGAAATTTATTTAGAAAAAATGTTGAAGTTATCAGTTTGGTTTATATTTTCATTTTATACAAAGACTACTTTTTCAACTGCGCAGTACTATGTAAACTTCCTCACCTTTCCTTTCTGTTCACAATATTGAAGTGTAAAAATCCAAAGCAGAGCAATATTCCCATGCAAGCCACAACACATATGACGATGAAGTTCCCTTGAGACAGTTGGATTAACTTGTCTTTATAGATAATGTGATCACGAGGTGATATTCCATCTGTATAATGAAGGTGTAATGTAAGACATGCACTAAATGACATAGATAAACTTATCGATATTATAAAGTACGGTCTACGTTTTCACTGGGGTACCCTTTTGAAGTGTCTCTTGACTTCTTCAAAGTCCACATGATCCGTTTTAGAGAGGTGAGCGTATTAAGAAGAGTTTAGTTACAGAAAAATGAATGAAGAACGGTTGGGACCAACCGAACACTTGTCCGTCTTATACATCAGATGTCCGTTAACAATGAGCTGACTGTAATGCCAGGGCCATCTGTATCAATGAAGCTTTCACAATTGTAGATACTGGTTATCACCATGGTAGTCACAATGCAGTGATGCAGATAAAAAGGGAATGGATGAGTGAGTCGTAACAGCCGCATACATAGGTAGATACATAGGTAGTTTTTTACCGTGTAAAGCCGTTTCTGCAGACCACTGTTTGATTGACGAAAGTTTATAGCAAAGAGCGTTTTGATTTGGAAGGTCGTGTAGCAGTTGGTAACACCGACAATGTCAAATGCCAATATGATTCAAACAAAAGAAGTTATACCTCTCCACTGAAAATTCATTTCATTGTAATACGTGAGATTATCCGGTTTTGTGGCATCATGAAAAGCTATAAGGCCTAACTCACTTCCTGAAAGAAATGTATAAACAGAGTCACATATCAAAATTCGGTTGCTAAATTTTGCGAGGTTTTCATGGAAGAGTGCGTTTAGTGGAAGAAATAAACATCATTACGAGATTCCCAAACTTATTAAGAAATGAGGGCCTCCTAGGGTTTTGGGGGAACAAGGGATATTTTTGAAATTAATTTGAGGAACAAGGGAAATCTCTTCTATCATTGGAAGCAATGGCACAGTTACTAATAGGGAACAGGGGGAAAAAAAAAATGAAATTTCGAAGGGATCAAGGGAACATTTTATCCCTCCCTGGGAGGCCCTCAGAAATGTCCTGACTTATAGGTGGACAACAGAAGACCAAGAGAAGAAGACTACGCAGAAAGAATATATCATAAGACAACGTAACCTTTACCTATAAGTTGAAAAACTTCAAACTTTCCTTTTCTGTCTCCATTGCTCTCCAGTTGAACTTCACCCTATAAAAGTTTTATCAGAAAAACATCATTATAGAAAACAACGCATCAGAAAAGTTCTGAACACTAAAATCTAGAATTTAAGGCATGTAAGGTTCATGAATTACTTGATTACATTTCTCCGACTCTATCTTTTGAATCTCACATTACTATTAGCATCTTCTAGCTCAGTCTGCCGGCAAAGGTGTAGGCCGGAGTTTTGAACAGTGATTTATGCTGAACGTCGTAGACAAATTTCGAATAACTGATCTACCGTTTTAAGTTGCATTTATTTGTTTATACATTGTACAACCTCCCTGATGAAAGTGGTATTTAAGAGTGTATCGGGCTTGAGAAGTGAGTTTAGTATCGCAGACAGTTTGTAAGCTTCGGTCGAGCAAAAACATGACGCTGGCGTGTTTCGTGGAAGGAGATTGTAGGCAAGTCTGATTACGAGCGAAGTGGCCCCTCAGGTCGGCACTTATCTCCAGTTTCTGTAGCATGAAGCGACTAGAAATATTTATACTCCCCCCTGGATGGAATGCTAGTCATCGCAGGATTAACCCCAGCAATAAGTTCGCCGGTACTTAACTATACACCTGGGTGGAGAGAGGCACAATGGGATCAAAGTGTCTTGAGCAAGACCATAACACAATGCTCCCAGCCAGGGCTCGAACCCGGATCAGTCGTCGGTCTGAAGTCGAGCGCACTAACGATGAGGGCGTGTAAGTACAAGTATTTTGGTCCCGGATCGAGAGGTTCTGATTGATGTTTTTCTCTCAACAAAAAGATCTTGAGGTAATACGATTACTTCATAAACGTGGATTTTAGTCCAGCAAGGGAGTATTCGCTCTGTAATTCATGAAGCATACTAACCGTTACACCTGGAAATCTCGCGTTAAGCAGACTGTCCTTGATAGTTTCCGTTGCATTATCTTCTCTTACATCCATTATGTTCAATGATCGTGGATTTGACATGTTGATGGAAGAATTCAATGCAATGGCAACTAACCAGGCAGCGTCGAAACCAAAAGGCCCATAGAGAGACTTCCGAACGTCTGTTATATTTGCATATACCTCATAGGCTTTGGAAAACTGTTGAG
This sequence comes from Orbicella faveolata, assembly GCF_042242905.1. Taxonomy (NCBI): domain Eukaryota; kingdom Metazoa; phylum Cnidaria; class Anthozoa; order Scleractinia; family Merulinidae; genus Orbicella; species Orbicella faveolata. The sequence continues at coordinate 33,098,314 of NW_028301539.1, forward strand.
GAGTCTATTGACAAGGAAAAAGAGAGAAATTTTTGAATACTCTTCTTTACTTTATCAGAAATGTATCTAAAAAAAAAAAAGGCGCCCAATGTATTTATTACAGGAATTGTATGTTACCATGCCAAACATAGTTTGGTAGAACTACACTTTTAGATTTCCTGTAATCAATTGACAACTTTTATCGATGGACTATAGCAAGAATATGTGAACAGAAAGATGTAAACATATCAAATTGAATTCTTAAACTTTGAATTCTTGTATATGAGAATTATCATTTGATTAGAACTCCCACCAGTTGTTGACTGATCAGCTTGGTAATGCAAAGTTTGTTCGTAAATAGCTGAAGATTTTAAAACAGCCCTCCAAAGATCATTTTGAGATCTAGACTTCCTTCTCACTTCCCACATAGTTTTGCGATGTGCGCCTAAATCCTAACTAGTCTAATCTTTCTCATAACGAACGTAATAAAATACAGACACCCATCACTCTCACTTCATCTCTACTTACCAACCCAGATATAGTCGACCTGTTGTCCTTGCTTATATAAAGGTGGTCAATGGAAATGGCATATTCCGCTGCCTCGTTTACTTGTTTTGGAGAACAGTCCAGGGAAGGGTACGTTCGATTCCACCAGCCTCGCGAGTCAGGAGTATGCAATACCCACCCGTATTTACTGCCGTACAAGTTGTGCTTGTGAATCTACTAAAAAGAAATAATTGTCAGGGCATGCTCGATTAATCTTATTTTGGAATAGGAACACGTGTCAATCAAGAGAGGCTGAGGAGTAAGTGCTTCATCCTATGTTGATGTAAATGTGATATCCTCCGATACCTATTCACATGGGTTGCTTTAACAATTCCGGAGTGCTCTCCGTTGAATGTACAATAAGAATTCTGCTCTAGACAGCAAAACATGATGTTTGTAATAGTTCGATATAATCCCCACATCTTCTCCTTACAGAAGGGCCTTTTTCAAAACAAGAAAATTGCGAAGGAAAAAAATGGTTACCAAAAAATGCAGCGAATATAAATGAGAGATGAATAGCGTAGCAGTGTGCGGTTGGGAACAAAATGATGGCAGCTTCCTTGCTTTTTCGTGTCTGTTAAGAGGATTTACATAAAGTTTTGAACAACTAATAAATTTATACTAAAACAATTAGATTATTCGTTCTCGAGTTCTATACGTGAAAGAAATCTTGAGCTCATAATCTAATTATTAAATAAAAACTTGCATAAGCCGATATTTCCTGATCGTTTCGATGTCATATAAGGTCTATTGAGCGAAAATGAAACAGAACATTCAAAGAAATTACTTTACCAGACACATAACACTCGTCGTCAACTGTAGGAAGGCGAACACAATCCTTGCATCAATATCCTGGGAAAAATAGTCATATGTGAACTAATAAATAATTGTTATGGCGCTCAAGGCGATTTGTACGGGTGTTTGTTTCAGTTCATGCTTATTACAGAGAATACTTTATACCTCTAAGTACTAGTTACGTAGACACATTCCATCTAATATTGAAGCCATAATAACTTATAAGTACCACTTTATCAGTTCAGTTATTCGATCTTATCACTCAAAGTGTTCAGTTTGGAAATACAGCGGTTAGCCTGAATGAATACGAGTTGTTGTACATGTACAACAACTTTATTTGCTGTGCACGCTTATCACGCATCGTACATGGCTATCTACGACAGTGGGATTGTACTTTATAACGGTAAAGCATTCTTGCAATTATCTAGATAAATAAAGGGGTGTTACAGTGGGTTTGCACTTAAAAACGTTAATGCATGCTTTCAATTATCTTGATAAATAACGGGGTGTTAGCTGGGATTCACGTGTAAGGACTCTTACTATTAAAGGCTAACTGCTATGGCATTTAATTTATCCCATTCGAAACATTTACTGATTTAAGTCACCTTGATGTGTCCTAGTTGGTTGTCAGCATCATTTCTGTCTCTGAAGCTCCCGTACGACAACACAGTTATATTGTTACTTTCGCATTCCTCCTTAAGGTCAGATGCAGCCTAAGATAATTAAAGACAAAAATGCTCCTAAGTAAATGGTTGAGCCCTGGGTATAATAAGTTGGTAAAAATGCAGTATTGTTTAGATGAGGGTGGTTCTGAAGAGAACCTTTGCTAGTGACTGATCATGACGTTTTGTCAGTGTAAGAGAAAAGTCATCAAAGGGTCAAGCGCAAAAATATATTTTACATATCGTTTTCTTGTCGTAAAACCACCACAGTAACTTAAACACCTTTCTTTGCCCCTTCTAAAACGCAACGAAATCAGATCACTCGTTAGAAAGTAAATCACTCCGTAATAACACCCTATAGTTTTATTGTTCAAAATATATTCATAGTCGCGAAAAAACGAGTGGGCACAAAAATTCTAAGACACAAGATATAAAGAAGTCTGAAAATCGAGACATTGCAATCAACATTCCATTGCAAGTTTTTGCTGTAAAATGTAGTTAAAATTTTGCTCCTAAGTTTTCGTTTGGAAATGATTTTTAAAAAGATAAGATCTTAAAAGAAATTAGTGATATACAGTGAGGTACATATTACTAATTCAAGAATTTCTCGCAGCCTTTGTCCGTTGATTTTAACTGGCGGTCTTACTAAGTTTTAGAGTGTAAGGAAACGCACTCACTCTCGCACATCTTTTAACAACAGAAATCTTAAATTTAAACGGTAATAACATATCGGTACGTTATTCTCATACTAAAAGACTGACTGGTTTTCACAGCGCATAATTATAAATATAAGCGGCACACAGTAAGATGCTGATAATTAGAGCCTTGATAGCGCCGGGAAAATCCGTTGGATCGATATTTTCAAAGAGATTACCTTCAAAGAGACTTCAGTTACAACGTCTGTCTGTTTGTCTGTCTGTCTTTTTGTCTGTCTGTACGTCTGTCTGTCTGTTTGTCTGTCTGTTTGCCTTTTGTTGAGAAAATTTCCTAACAAAAGGTGCTTCTTAGCAGCACTCTACTGCGTCTGCGCGCGTTCTTTATGCTAATACTTATGTTTATGCGCTATGAGCTAGTAACAACTAGCTTTAATACGGTATTTTCAACCATGTTTCATTTAATTACACTCTTTTCAAAACTAATTGCGGGAAACCACACGACCTAAGGCTAGTTTCGTGACTTACCTTGATGTACATATCTCTACTGTAAAATAGTATCGATACTCGCTTCCATTTGAATTTCTTGGCAAGGGCCACAAAGGTAGATTTTGACGCAGATATTGACGAGATAGTGCGGAAGAAGTAAGGGTAGGTCTTCGAATCAGAAAGGTCTCCACTCCCTGCCGACGCTGAAATCTGCGTAGCAGACAAAAAATGAAAAAAGAGGTTTCCACAATCGAACTTAGAAAATTTATGGCCTTTCTTGGCAAAAATTCAAATCCTTGAAGAGACAAACACCCGTGTAACAACGCTTCAGATTTTTTTTTTTGTCAGATTTGTTCACCTGTGGCCGTAGTGGTGGGGAATTACTGAAGTAATGTTCAAAAAACGAGCATTGGTGTTTTATCGGATTTAAAACACGAGGCGTAGCCGAGTGTGTTATAACCGCTAAACACATCCGCGAGTTTTCTGAAGAGCTTCAAAAACGTTTGTGGGTTTAACACAATTTAGCCACGTCTTCATCAGATTTAAAGACGCTCACATAAACATTCTTTTTTTTTTTTTTTTGTATTTCCTTCATAAATTATTAATGAGTTTTTGAAGTAAGCTTCAATCCTAGCTACTAGTAAAAGTCCTGGGACACTGTACTTTTGTCAACCTATGGTCTTTCCACCTCCCCTTCCCCGCAACACAATGTTGATGCTGATCCATTCAAAGTAGACCCACTATTTGAAGATTGCTTTGATGTGACAGGGGCCTCGGAAAATTGAATAAAATAATGCGTCACCAGTTGGTATTTTGTCAAGTGCACATCCTGTGGACGTTTGGCCAGGATTATTGACATACCGTTATGATCCACGACGCCTTGCGAACCTAGGGATAATATCGTGGGTACGTAAAGGAATACAGGAAGTTCAGTACCTGAATCATTTTCCAGTACTTTGCGGTGTCCGCCACAGAGAGCGCCACGTTTGATCTGCCAGGCCCCAAAACCAATGACGGTCTCCCTTCTCGGATGTAATCATAAAGGATTCTGTTGCCAAGACCAGTCTCTCCCTAAATGAGAAAACAAGTAAAAGCACTTATTCTTTTCCGAACCAGTAAAATTCTCGTTGGCTTACAGACGGTAGCTGCGACCCATCTTGTACTGAACTACAATAGAATCCCGATTCCTTGAACCCTCGATTTTTAAAACGCCCGATAACTCGAATCTAAAGTTGTTTCCCTTCCCTCGTTGTAATTTTACTCCCGATTTTTCCAATCAATTTTCGTCTCACTTGGTGGTTTGAAAAATTGGGTTTCCACCGTAAATTACATTGCCAAAAATTGCTCTTGTATGAAAATGAAACATAAATTATTCCAAAGTCGACCAGCACACACAAAATAACACACTCTTTGGCGGTTCTCATGTTGTCAGACGCCATCTCCAGCTGGGAATACACTTCTGCTTACCATTATTTGCCGAATAAAAATATAATTTCTTCAAATGAAATACCAAACCACATAATGGTACTGATTAGAGGGACTCGAGAACGTTTTTTTTTGGTTAAATCTGTTTAATAGGACTGGTTTAACTCAAACGTAATCTCAAATCAATCGGAATCATTTATTCATCGCATAACCAGCTACTACTCTTCAGGACGGCAGATCTGACGGAAAGCACAGCTGGTTGAATCTAAGTCTATTGAATGATTTACAAGTGGCTAACGAAATCAGTTCCAAATTAAGCAAGTTTGAAAGAAAACATGTTACATAATTTTCTTTGGACCTATCTCACTATACAAATAAGTACGATCACAAAAAATAGCGCAATCTGCCTGAATTTAAAAGATAAAGTAAATTCAAAATTGTATGCGCACACACTCTGTAAATTATGCTAATTACTACGCTCGTGACTCGACCACTTATTGAAGGAGAGAGAGCGAAGTTCAGGCTGTAGTCTATTTTTATCTCGTCCTTTGCCCAGATCCGGTAGATTTTACAACGCGTAAATTTAGAACTACCACACATCACTAAAGCCCCGTCGTCACTAGTCAAGCAGGCATCAGCATAAGCATAAGCGTAAGCATAAGCATAAAAAGTTATGCGCTGGTGAGGACGACCGCGACATAAGCATAAGAGTATCAAAACCTTGCGTTCTTCTTACGCTAGCTTATCATGTTATGTCGCTATTGCGTCCAGTACAAGTAGGAAGATAACACAGTGTGACACCGTGCGGCATGTATATCACACAGCAACGGTTACGCTGGTTCGAATCTTGCTCTATCGCTCCTCGGGTCTTGTCACTCCTGCGTTATGGGCTCTTGTTATAAAATGTAGTTGAGGTGATCAAGATAGTTCTCACCTTTGTGTCATTTGCCAACAATCTCAGTTCATGAAATGGTAAAACATCAGAGCTGTTGTTGATGTACTCAAAAGCCATTTGCATTGCAACAGTGATGCCTGCCCCCCACCAGGAACGCTTCCCCGTGAGAGGGGCCATTGAGCCGATGTATAGGGGTACTTTGGTAGAGGGCTGTGCTTGGGCAAGGGGTAGGAACCAGAATGGAAGGAGTTGCCACAGAATCATGTTAAGAAACCCTGAATTTAAAATTGAAAACAGTAAGTGAAATCGCCACCTGCGTGTAGCTAATTACAGTAAAATACCAAGTGCACTTAAATACAAAGTTCTGTGTTTCTCGTGCTAAGGATTTTACACGAGTTTCTACTTACACGGAGTTCATACGACTTTTCCAAAGAAGCTTCACGCAGCGAGGAAAGTCTACCTAAACTAAATCAGACACAAGAACTAAAAAACCCTTTATATATGAAGCGAAATATCAAGAGTGCATTAAATTCAAATGTAACATTACCTCGTGTGATGGCCTTCAGTAACACCTATTTGTAACACCTCGATTCTCTTTAAAAGCACAAACACAATTTTAAACTCATGACTGGTGTTCTTTCGCACTTATCGATATGTGAGTCTTGTAGATTCTGAAGGTTATGTAATAATATGTTTAAAGTGCTGTGTTTTTGTCAATGTGTCCGATAGATTTGCATTTTATCCAGACATTTCCATGACATAGATATAATATAATATGTCATTTTTGTTTACTAACAATCAGCTATGCATCGCCAAAATTAGTTCTTAAGCTGTCTGGCCGCTGAAAGGTATACTAATTAAAGTATCTATTACGGAGTTAATATAACATCGCTGAAACTTGCCAAAGGAAAATTTCCTTTCGACCCCAATTTAATTACGTTCTTCCTTATTTTAATACCCTTTCAAAAAAATAATTTCACTGACGTAAAGAGTATCATATGTAGGGCGATGTGTTCATTACCCTGGAAACAATATCCAACTGCCGAGAGCAAGAGTTATTCTTTTTTCCCATTTCTTTTTGTCGCCCTACGTCAGTGATTAATATGCCCCAAAAGTGTGTCTAGGTCACCACTTGCTTGGAAAACTTCCTGTAATATTAGATAATAATTAAAATGAAATGAAAATTTCAGCTGTTATTAATATGATTTAAAAAGAGCAGTAATATTATTTTTATCTCTTCGCGTAAAAATGATTTTATTCATTTTCATGTATTATTTACGTTTATATACTTACACTTTTTTAAGAATATTTTTTCCGGCCCAGGCTGAATATTTTTTTTTCTGCCAATTTTAGGCTAAAAATATTATTCTAAATATTCTTAGATTAGTTGAAGGAACACAAAGTAAACTTTGCAGACACAACTTCAGATCATGATCTGTTCTATCATCACGTTGATGGCGTTGAAGTAATTTTGGATTGCAACAACGCATGACTTCTTGCAAAAATGCTATTTTAGCTTTAAACATACGGCTAGAACTGATTTTGTTGCTTTTAGGCTAGTTTTTTTTAGACTAGTTTTTATTTTTATTTTTATTTTTTATTTTTTACAACTAGCGGGACTTCAAACGCAATGTTTGACGAGTTAGCTGAAAGGTCTCTGACGAGTCCCTTGGCAGGGACGAAACACACGTATGTAAGGCTAACCATCCTAAAATTCTCACACTTTTTTCAATTGTACTGTATTTACCAATTTTTATCACAAAAAATTATATTCTTTTCAAAATATAAGCCTTGCGTTTATTCTTAAATATTCTTAAAATTTCGCAAATTTCATCCTCGACATTCTTGTTAAATATTTTCTCATAAAGAAAAAAGAGTGTATCTGTTCCTCGTAAGGCTATGACGATTGCCGAGGACAAGATCTTACTTCTCTTGTTTTACGTTATTTCTAAATATAGAGCTGAAAATATGTTTAGCGCCATGTAGCTATTTGTGGCCTAGCTTTTACCCTCCTCCACGATATGCATTAATTTCTTATTTCCTTGCATGAATACTGCCAAATTTTGTGCAAGTAATTAAAATGTTGCAGCCAGGAATATCATGAAACACAAGTTCTAATTTAATTTTTTTTTTTACGAATAAACAAGGTAAGGAGCGATTTAGGGTTGGTTGAAACCCTTTACCGTAACTCTATGGAAACGGAAAAACTGTTGTAAATGATTCTTTCTAAAAAAGAAATATGAAACCTTCGATCTTTGTTTTCATATAGCTCTTGAATTGGCTGGCACTCGTGATGGTTTGAACGAACTTGAAATATCTGTGGAAACACTTGTCTACAGTTTTTGTTGGGACCAAATGTTTTCTTGTTTCCCTGACATCTTCTCATGTTTATCACTAGAACTCATTCATGGAACAAAGACAACGGATGTTTTTTTTTTCTTTTTGTTCATTTTAATAGATCGCGTACTCCATACTGAAGAAATGAGTCACTTTTAACTTTGCCATGTATATATCACTTATTTTTAAACTGTCTATTAAAGATGCACTGAAAAAGATTTCGAGTTTCGCCTGAGCCAATTTCACTCCTAGGCTTAGCAGTCAGTTATGGAGAGTGCTCAGCGACTATCACCCGGTAGCAAGTTGACATTTCTCGGCATGTGTGAACTGAAGCGTTCAAAACGTTTGAGATTTTCGCTAGAGTAAGCTCGAGCCAGTTGCTTAGTTGAAATGCAGTGCATAGTGTTAATTGAAGTGCGATCTTACGGGCTTACAGTATTTCAGAGTCAATTGAATTCTGAGGTGGGAACATATGGAAAAAAGCCGTTTGTTTCATCAGGTACTTTTTTATCACCTCAGCTTCAAGTCTTTATAACGCCATAGCAAGTAGCAGTTCAAGTAAATGATAGTTTTATGTGACTCTCCTCATGTGCTTGCCATACATGGCTTGCGTGCGATTTTATTATCATCAAAGTCACGTGAAACAGCCAGCTGCGACGGAAAGATCAAAAAGCTCAAAGCTACAAAAAAGTTTGCCCAATATAATAAACGAAACATACATTGTCCAGAAAAGCAAAATTAACTGCGATGTTTGCTCAGTCAAACTTTTCGTGATTTGTACAAACTTGAGGAAATACAAACGGCAAGAAAAATGATTTAGAAGCTTCTCAAATATGAGCAATGACCAATTGCATGGTAAAATGGAGCCTCTGTGCTGGGAAAGCCTTCTGTACGATTTTCCAAGGAGCCGCCTGCGGTTTTGAAACCACCGTTACACAAGAATGACAATTATCTACTTCTAGATATTTTGTTTTGCTTTTTTTTTTGTTTTTGTTTTGTTTTGTTTTGTTTTATTTCGTCTTCTTTTCTTTTCTTTTTGCTTTTTTTGTCACTCGACGAGTACATTATCTGACTTTCAAACTTAGCATAAAAAAAAATCAGTCAAATAAATTTACACTCTGTTGTTCACTACCGTTCATCGACGAGCTATTTTAGACCTCAGGGAAACCATTGGTTGTAAATGGTAAATCTGTGACTACAACACGGGCGCCAGTATATGCCAAAGGAGAAAAGTTTTAAGTATATAAAGGGCAACAATATGCCGTCTCCATGTACCTCTTTCCTCGCGGAGTTTCGCCCCTCAGTCAGACTTCGTCTTCTGTATGTGATACGAGATCGCAAAACTTGAAATTTTGTCTGGCTATGAAAGTAAAGTCTTCCTTTAGTATAGCTGCTAAACCTGCAAGGAATAAATTTGCCAGAAAATTATAATTTCCTGAGAGACAAATTAATGTTTTGTTTATACTAGGACACCGCGATGTGTCATTCTCACGTCACGTATTAAAAGACCAAAAAAAAAAAATCCATTTTCGATTTCCCAACACCGAACCGTCACAAAGCGGCACGAAAAGAAATCACAAAATAAAGGATATTTTGCTGTGTCGTAAATAAATAGACTTTTTTTATATAAAAGTGAAATGATTTTAAAAAAAGGGGACCGAAAGGTGTTTGATTTGTGTAAATAGGCGAATGATATTTCGCTTTTTCTTGACAGATAAAAAAACCTCAACCTTTGATTATCCGGGGGAGTCTTTTACGTCTTTTGCCAATTTTAGGTTTTTAATGACAGAAACGAGGGTTCTTTGCGTTTTCTTTCCTGTTTTATATTATCGTAAATTTCTTTGTTATTCACCATTTTTTTTTTTTTTTTTAGTTGAAATGGTGTTTGTCTTGTCATATTTGAATCTCACTAATTGCGAAGAATAACGAAATATTGATTAGTTTCCTTGTGCTTGGTATGAAGCGTGTGCTATTTTGCAGTTCACGAATTGGAAATGTCTCATTCCTTTGTCCAACATCTGTCCAACATCGCTCTTCCATTGTCGCCTCACAAGTGGGAGTAACGACGCATCATTTTCACTCCTGTTATTGTCAAGAATTAAAAGGGCGATAGCATCACGCATCTTAGCCACCCTGTCAGACATTATCAATTACCATTGCTATTTTGGGCGATATAAACGGGAGATAGCATCACGTATCTTAGCCACCCTGTCAGCCATTATGAATTACCATTGCTATTTCATTTAAGACACGCACAAGCCAGAACCTGATTCCCTTATTTTGCATGATATTTTAAATTTTCAACGTTCCAGTAAGAAACAGCTCTCACCATAAATGATTTTTTCAAAAGTCAGGGATCTGAATAATCTTCTAGAGACAGCATTAACCTTCTTTTTCTGGGTAGCAAAGTCGATATAACCTTCTTGTTAAATTTTCCGCGGTTCGTCTTGCCATGTGCAACGACTATAAACTTTTCATATGGTTTGCTTCGCGAGAGGGCAACATGAACCAAATCCTACACTATGATTGGCTACGCGAGCTGATGAGAGGGGATTATATCGCTAGTCCGTGATCTTCAACTGCGGAGTTCCGCACGAAAATTTGTGTTGAAATCAAAATGGCTTTGAGGTAAATTACTGACATTGGAAAATAGATCACGGTCTGTAACCACTGCACGGAGTTTTTAAACCATATGTCATAGATCATTTATATATCGAGCTCGAGAGGAGAAAAGTGAAGTTAAAGCTCGCTTGCATCGTTAAGAAATAGCGTAAAACATATGTAACGGGAACAGAATACATAAGGGATGTCATACCGTGAAAGCACCTTAATTGTCTGAGACTTTACCGCAAGGAAAGAATCGTGTCTCGTGTTGTTTGATAACCAAAGTTAAGCCCTGTTCGGCGGGGCTAGTATATGGATGGGTGACTATTCTATTCAAGCCGATAACAGTGACTGCAGAACTGCCGGCTCTTGCGTGTGCTCTGTTTTCATTCATTCAGCTGTTCCGTTCATCCGCAGGCAGACTTGCCATCCTGCCAAATTCCTTTTTCGACTTATTAAACTGCGTGGTGAGTTGGTGAAATGAATTTTCCTTGTGCATTAGTCGGCATAGCTCATTATGCATTTATGTTTAAAATGTCTAACAGGAAGCGAAAGAGTGAGCGAAGGAGTAAAATTCGCTCTATACACCTACGGCTTGGTTAAATACCATTTTCGAAGTTAAAAATAATTTGCAGGTACAAAGAGGGCAGATGGGGGCACGCATTCACTTAGATTTTCGTTCTAATAAGAAACGACAGCCGTCAACTTGCTCCACTAGATAAGATGTTTTTGTTTCGGTTTTTGTTTACATTGCCTTTTTTGAGCACAGTATTCAACCTGAGTAACTTACATATTTAACTCCTCTTTGAGTTCACTTCCCTTCGATTATTTGGGTTTCAGTAACTATTGTACCCTTTGAGAGAGTGGTGGCGTCACCGTGTCTGTCTTCTGTAAGCCTAGATAAACATCCACTTTCTTGTTATTATATGTCTGATGACAAAAAAATTAAAAGTTTCGCGCGGTTTCTTGTTATAGTTTCACGACGGGAAACCAAGTAAAATTACTTAGTAGGCGTCACCATAAGGAGACCAAGATGCTTCCAAATCTTGCAACTCAAAGACCAACAAAAATGAACCTGATATTGTTAAAATCTAATTCATGTTTCTCATCTTTGAGGCTATGTTTAGTTGACAGTTTTCTTCAACATTACGAATTTCTTTCTAAAGAAGCCAAGGGATAAGGTTGGGAAAATAATGAACTGTCAACCCATTTTTGGTCAATAGTTTTTATAAACAGCACGATTTTCTTTTTGGCAAAGTCTAGGAAAAGAGTTAATTTTGAATCCATATTTTGTTATCAGTTGGCAAGGCCTAGGGCAAAGCTAAGGTGGGAAAATAATTAAGCTTTTAAAATTGTCTAATCAAGAATGAAATTTCATTGCTTTAGATATTTGTGTCTAACTTCCATTTATTTGCAAGTTGTGTTTAATGCACACTTACAATTCAATAATGTATAGGGGATAGTAATCAAGACAATGAATGCGTTTTTACGATGACTGAAAGATTTAAAGTGATTGCAATTCTAGTGTCGAGCCCACAGATAAAGTAACATCTTATCTGAATATCAAATTTGAATGAGAGGAACCGGACGTAAATAAATTTACGAGCATTCAAATAAACCAAGATTAGCGAGATCAAGCTGCTTTCTTCTTTCTACACAAGCAGCTGAAATGAAATCAAACAAAAGTTACAGACCTGGAGAGAGGTGTGTGTATAAAATTTATCACACTGTGCGCAGGCGAGAGGAAGGTTAGTCGTATACTTGTTTGACATTTAATTGACTTGTTTTACAATGTAGCAAGGTGATAAAAAGGTGAAGGAACAAAAATCGCTGGATTCACAAACACAATTTGTGGTCTCGTTCACTTTGATTTTTTGATTGAAAGTGACGCCTGAGGTTTCTTTATTTTGTTTTTAAAATAGAAAATAACGGCTTCGAGTCCTCGAGAGATTTATAATTCATTGTGTTACGTGACAGTGTTATCAAACTCCTTAACAAATCCATTTTAGAGAAAAAGATAATATTACCAAGAAAATACACTTTTTTATTGCAGAGAAATACCCGGCATTGAGCAGTTAATCAGCCATTGGGTAGCTCGGATTTAGGAAACGATAATATTGAAAAAAAAAAAAAAATACATGTAATATTAAGAATTCAGGTTCAAGATTCTACCTACCAGGTGCCGCTGATCACTCCATTTGCCACGTCTCTAAGTCATCAAAACCTAAATATTATCTAGAGGAGGTAAAAAAGAAATTTCATTAACAATTTTGGGCAAAGTCCTATATCTGAAAATCTTACCCGTGTGTCCGGATCAAAGAATACTGAGAACAGTGAGGGGAAAAAAGCTTTAATTCCAGTCACGATCGTTTTAACACTGCAGTTTTAATTATTTATAAACCACCACTAAAAACAAAAAGCTTAGCTTGTTCGCATTTCCGATGTATGTTTTGTGAGTGAGATCAAAAGATGTTTGATCTTTTCCCTTATATTGCTTTGACGTTCTGTGCAAGAGATCTATAGCACAAGCTGGTGTAAAATTTCCGGCCTTGTATTCGTCCTGACGCTGCACCAAGCAAAACAAAAATCACCTCTGTACGGTCCTTGGCTTGGATTTAGTTCCGGAAGATTTTAGGAAATATAGGGTTACAATGATTTTAAAGCCTACACTTACTGCATTCAATGGCTGCAAACCTTAATGATTCCCAGATTTTCTTTGTTACCAGCATGTCATTTCACCTCAGGTTTGTATTTAATTCAACTGACACAGTCGCATAATTTGCATAAGGCTCAAATTGGAAATGTCAGGTGTACGAGACAGGAACATCTTGACACGATTGAACATGAAAATTTCGTCAAAACGCGACAATTTTAAATTTAATTAAACATTGGCAGCCAGTATTAAGTTTTAGAAACGAGAGTAAAGTCTAATCTATTTGGAGACGAAACATGAAGAAAGCCCTAAAGAAGTTTTTTTCCTGACAGTTTATCCCCAAAAGAGTGGAATATTCATTTGCTTTAGTTTAACTACTCTTTAAACAAAAAATTCAAATTTAAGTTGCTTTTTTGTGCAGTGGTTAAGTCTATTATTATTTTTTCCGATTGCGTTTCAACTGTTATAAACTAACGTTATAACCAGGTTAAGTTGGGTGAACCGGTTCGCATCACTTCGTGTTGGACGTTTCTTTGTAGTGAGGCAGTGCTGTGGCATAAATATATATATAACATCGTGTTTTGCAAATAAATTATCGAATTGTAAGGATGAACCAGAAAACCGCCTGGCGAGAGAAGGCGTAAATTAACTGATGTATAACACATTACAGAAAGCTAAAGTTTCTAAACAAAGCAAATGTGGAAAGAGGTGAACTCGCCCTTAACTCTACCCACCTCGAAAGTATAGTATTCCGATTTGAAACTAAAAATTACGACAACTGGTTATTCTGTCCATACAGACTTCAGATTCTTTGCAGAATAGGCTTGAGAAATGCTAAACGATTACGTTATTGCTGGTTATTTTCTTGTAAATGTAATTTCGTAAAAAAGGAATAACTAAATTTATTGATAGAGACTGGCCTACGCGTGCTAGTTCAGCCTCCAAAAGGTGGTCCTCTGTCACAACTAATCTTTCTGCACGCAGCTGGTGATCTCAGCGACATGCAGTAGAAGCCTTGACATTAGTCGATCACATTCCCTTATTGATATAAACAATCTTTAAGACTTTCTTATTAGAAACTGGAATTAAACCAAAACATGTACAGCACCTAATTAAAACAGAAAGACAAAATAAAAATTTTCAAAATTATTTCACTTCGCCCACTCCCCTAATTCAGTAAGCCTTCCCTTTCTAATAACGTTCTCCCTTGACTGTCTCTTTTTAATAAGCGCCCCAATTGTATTAAGAGCCCCCAATTGCCCAAGTGACACGCAGGACATTGGCATAAAACAAAATGTCATGAACTAGGCCAATAAACGAGTGAATTGTGTAATCTGCTTTCTCACCTGAACGGAATGTTAAACATACTGAACAAGCAAACGGTATGATAACTACAGTCGAACTTATATATAACGGCCCTGTATTGAGCAGCCACCCTCTATTAAGCGGCTAGTTTTCAAAGTCGCGATTTTTCGCTCATACAAACGCTGTATTTGTTACCTGTATTAGGCGGCCACCTCATTAACGGCAGCGGCCACCCTGTAGCAGTCCTATGTATGTCTTTCTTTGCTATTTTTACCTGTATTGAGCGGCCACCCTGAACGTAACAAGTATGAAATTGAACATAAAAACTATGAAATGACGGTATGAGATATTTTGTTGTGAACCGGTAAGTCATAGAAATACAGTGCTGTATACCGTAGAAAAGTAGAGAACAATTTATTGCACAGTACTTTTACACAATATTACGTATAATTATTATACCGTTATTAACGTTACAAGTTATTAAAGTTACAAGTTGGCACTGGACCTTGTTTAAAGTATCCATTGCTTGAAAGGTTGTTGATTGTCTTATTGTTTCCTTGCATGGAGTGTTTTTGTGTGCATACGCCATTCAAACTGACATTAGACCATGCTCAGTGAGTATTTTTAGTGATCCTGTATCAAGCGGCCACCTGTATTAAGCGGCCAGTTCCTCATGTCCCGAGGGTGGCCGTTTAATACAGGTTCGACTGTATGAGACTGTGACACCAAATGTTACAGTCCGTCTTGAATTACCACCACAGTTGTTGTTCATTAAAATACGTTACCATGCCACATCCGACGCCGGTTTGTGCAAAAAAAGGAAATAAGCGCCCAGTGACTAATAAACACACCCTCTCCGACGATTCTCCTCAATCCTTTGACCTACAAATTAAAAGAGAAATAAGCGCCCCGGTTCTAAATTGAATCATTACAGTACAGAACCGAAGCCAGAAAAAAAATATTATGATTATTATGAGGTACCTCACATATTCATGACAAAGTAGTGACAGAGGCAAAAAAGACAAACATTATTGAGGCAAGAGCCTCGGCTTGCCTGCTACTAGCTACGGCCCTGCAGAATATATTATAGGCGAATCTTTGTTTACACTTTTTGCCTCATTAACATATGCTTATCGCTATCTGATGATGCTAATAAAAGAAAAACTCTGAATATTGAAAGGGAATAACAGTTTCAGTTATCTCTGAAAATTTGAGCCCAATACACGGAATGGTTTCGGAGAAATTTTCTTCTGAAAACTCGAAATTTTACAGAGAAATGTATGGCTCATTAACTTTTTTGCCAAACAGCAATTTCGCAATTTTTGATGGCTGATATTTCCTTCAATATTGCTTGCGAAGAGCTGGAAATTGCACAAATTGCTCAACTTAATCAACTTTTTCAACTTTTACATTTAGTTCATATATACGGCCACGGCTTCTATGAGTCAAGTCGTATGCTAATGAGGAAAAATGTAAACAATGACGTCAGCAAAGATTCGCCTATACACGGTCCTTTTCTCAATTGTATGTGTTAAAATACTCTTGAAACTTCCTGAAATTTGCTCAAGGATGGTATCTGTTCGAGTGTAAACCTATCGCAACGGAAGATGTCCAAGAATAAATACTCCAGCATAGTTTTTCAAACCAACTTGAGGTTAAGCCTCGATAAACAGGCCTTTCTTATCCAGCCTAAGCAGAGTTTGTTTGAAATTTAAATTTATCATTCAACAGGAGCCATAATCGGGGACCGTAATCCCCGATTATGGCTCCTGCATTTAATCAAAATCTGGGTGAGCGAAAGACCGACTCAAATATTTTCTTTTTAACTTCCAAGGACGATTTGAAGTTTGCTTTACGGATAAGATGCCCTTCCTTGGTACAGACCAATAATTTTATTTCAACGTTTTAGGCCTTTGTGGTAATTTTGCTTGTAACATGTGTAACAAAATTCAAGTTTCTTGGACCTTTCTTATATCTATCTGATATAATTTTCATATTATTCTCGATTTTCTGTACTCTTAATAACCCAGAGGGACTGCTTGTTCTCATTACACTTAATTAACCAGCATCCTCAGGCGAATGAAGGAAATTAACTGTAATTTGGAGTCCCGAATTAGAGGGTTCCGTGTATGGACAGTCAGCTAATGTTGTCCCAATCAGTAGGCCCCCTGTAGGCACAGTCCTATAGGGAGCCTACTAACTGGGGACATATTAGTAGTGTCCCCAATTATTAGGCTCCTTGTAGTTTGACATATAAATAGAGTTGTTGACGTTGTTTGATTATAAACTTGTCCTACCTTGTGCAAAACGCATGTAAATTAACTGCACAAATGAGTACATTTTAAGTTTGTCTTAAGGCGCTAAATGAGATAATGTACAAGTACTAACATTTTTTTTTTATTGTTTCAATATTTAAAATTTTATCTTACCTCCGATTTGATCTACGTGAATGTAAACCAAATTTCCACTATTTATTCAAGGAAATATCTTACATGAGAATAACCGAGAAACAATCTACAACATTTAAACCCCAACTTTAACGCTTACATAACTCTCATCTGATCATGATGAGAGGAGATCTAAATGGGGTTTAACTAAATCCTAAGAGTAGGTTACAATTTAACTGCCACAAGCTGTCGGCTGAGAACTGACGTATTTTTCATTGATAGCTGAGATCAGAAATCTGTATTTACTGATAGCTCAGGAATGGGATAGGATTTTAACTGATAGAGGAGAAATCTCCCGGTAATTTAACTGGTCACATTTTGCAAATGTATATTTAAGAGCTTACTTATGTTTCTGAAATAAAGAAATTTTATCTTTCTGATTGTTCTTAAATGTAACATGTTACTCGTTTCTGTTCTGAAAACTTGTCGACAATAAGCAACGTTTAAAATACTTTTGTAAAAGACAAAGAAATGAAATTATAAGACAAGAAAAGAAACAAGCCATATCAGATGTTGGCGCAGCCCGCGTATACAGATGTCTGTCTTAGAGCGATCAATTCATTCTCTGCACGAAAGTGGGCTGAGATTTGACGAGAAAAATCCCATATTTAGGACATAACTTTACAGACATCGGTTTGCAGTGTTTTGGACCGGCTGTTTTGTAAAACGCCACGCCATGTCTCGTCTCAATACATTCTCGTCTAAAGCGCCTCGCATCATACACCACGGACTGATTTTGAGACATAAACAGAATGGAAGCACACGATATACTAGCGCGCGAAAATTTCAGAACCAAGAAGTTAACATTTTTGGTCGAATCTTAAACCTCTCGCTGGCGTTGAATTGATGGCACGGAAAGGGAGGCTTGGCTAATGCCTTTCAGGTAAAATACTTTTTAGCGAATAGTTTTGATTATAAATTAAGGCCATAAGTATTATTGTGCGTGTTGTGCACCTGCCGAGGTCATCTGTAATTGGGCAGTAGCCGAGACGTTGTTGGCAGAACGGCCAGCGGCACCAACGAGTATTTTGCGAATGCAAGGACAACATGATGTTAGGACGTTCCAGTAACCTTTACGATGCTTCCTCATGGTGAGAACATACAACACCGGATTGACGCAGCTGTTGAAGAACACCAGCAGGACACTTACATCCATCCACGTGGTGTCCTGGGTGGCGTGACCAAGGATGAACAGAAGGTAGGTCACCTGGTTTGGCGTCCAGCACAACATCAACGTCAAGGTAGCAACTGCCGCAACCTTAGTGATTTTTTTACGCAATGCATCTCCATGTTGACGTCCCACCTCAGAACCCGTCTTCATTTTGTAGATGATGCGCAGGTATAAACCGCCAATAATGGAAAGCGGGATGATACTCTTCATTAGAAACCCAACCACGCCGGTCACTTTCAAATTGGCACCTTTACCATAGGAGCATCGTTTACCCGCGGGATTCTCGAGATGAATGCGCACCGCTGGCGAGGAACCGATGATGGTGACAATGGCCAGGATGTAACAGGTCACAGAGCATAGCACAGCACGTTTTGTGTCGATTTTGTGCATGTATTGAGACGATTTCACCACGGCAAATCAACGTTCAAACGTGAGAATGACACAGAGATTCATAGACGCAATGCGACCATAGAGCACCTGACAGTATAGCCACAGTGCAGACGTGCCCTTTGGCTCAGGAATGGTGATTGCGAATGTGTACCCCGGGCACAGGAACAGGAATATCGCTGTCATTACATCTGTGAGCCCAAGGGGGAAGATAATAACTGTGTAAGTCTTCTTGAAGAGCACTTTCCTTTGGCTGTAAAGGAACAGGCAGAAGATTACGTTCCCGGTAAACCCGGCAACAGCTATGATCCAATAGGCGACTTGCTTCAGTATGCCAAGGGGTAATCCTTGGTTGGAAGCGCTGTTGGGTGGAATGGGAAGTGAAGAGTTATTGCTGGAGGCCATAGTCTGTTTCCAGACAGCAGTTACATCATCATCGTATTGGAGGTGTTCGCGAGTTTTTGCACCGTCAGCGAATCTTCCCAGTCTTAAACTAAGCTGCTGTCTTACTTCTCGATCAGCTTTTGACCAAATGTTTGACCCGTTTTGTCTCCTGGTAATTAGGTTCTGCTCCAAGTTCTGCTTTTTCGAATATTTTAAAATTATAAATGCAGTTGATTCAGTCCTGAAAGAAAAATATTTACTACTATTAAGATTTTCTAAACCAATGCTGATATTATGCAATTCCATAGTAGCACACCCTTTAAGGCCCTTTAAATTAATTAAACGACAGATTTCCCTACCCTTTAACTTCAACTTGTGAAATCCCCACCTTTCATGTACCTGAAGCCTGAAAAAGGTACCCCTTTCGGGAGGAGCCTCCTCGCATAGCCATTACAGGAAGTGCCCCACCCTCCCCGGGAGCTTGATTTGTTACAGTATGACGATAATAATCACACATCAACAAAATATTGTTATCGCTATAGAAAATTAATACGTCTAAATTGAAGAAACCCTGCTGAGAACATTTCCTACAGAAATACTCCAGAACCAATTCTAAAAACATTTCTGAGGCCCTGTCCGCACTACGGTGGAGAAATTTGTAAACGCAGCTTTATTTCTTTGGTTTGGCTTACCGTCCACACTAATCCGTCACGAATATGGAGCTTTTCGAAAACGCTCTTCATACCGGAGGAATTTGAAAACGCCGGATTTGCCCAAACGGAAAACATTTTAAAACGAAGATTTTGGAAAACGATGGCATCACGACAATGCCCGAGTTTTTCTCGCGCGTAACTCAAAAATGACCGGTGATTGTTGCGTTTGCAAATATCTCCGACGTAGTGTGGGCGGGAAACATCTGATGCGTTTTCAGAGGGAAAACGCTGTTTTCAGATTTCTCGGCGTATTGCGGATGGGGCGTAAAACCAAGTAGATCACCATGCTCAAAGCAAACGAAAACCCAAGGTTTCTTGTCATTAAGGAGCTCTGTCTTATATAAAAGTTCAGGATTTTAACCTGAATCATTCATAAAGCTACAGCTGCTGCTGATGTTGATAAGATCATTTTAAACTGCTGGTCTTGAATTTCACTTCTTTTTTGACCAATAACACCAATATTTATGCAAATCTCAATAAAGTTGTTGTTATTATTTCTTTGGCTTCGAAATTTGTGAAGAGCAGTACAAATATCATTGTAGCTATAAATAAATTAAATTAAGGCCATTTTTTTTTTACGTGGGCTACTTGAGTTAATTTCAAAGCTATTTTACCCGACTCTGTTTCCCTTCACTGAAAGCCTGCTTGTAATTTCTGATTCCCTCTCTCCTCTCGTACATTCAAGACGCTAGCCGCTTGATGTATGTTGTGGTCTGCGTAGGTAGAGCCAAAACGTTTCAAAATAACAGGATTAAGTTAGTCCTTTTGAAATACAGCCCGAGTGCATTTAAAATGCTCTTTATGATTCCCATGATGACTTTGTGAAAGCCTCTTTTATTACACTGATGGGAGTCTTCTTCGATCTGACAGAAAATTCACCAATTCGGATATTTATATGATGGATAAGAGAAGCAATTACATGTAAAAGCTATCTGCCAAACTTTATAGGATAATTGCTTGGCATAAAAAAAGGCAAAAAGAGTGGTACTTTAAAGGTAAATTCAAACAAGATGCCGTTTTGCGCTTTTTTCATTTAAAGAATTTTTAAAAGAGGATAGACAAACGGTGACAATTTTTGGGTCTGGATTTTTAGCATTAAACTTTCGTTATCTTTCACTGCTTTCTGCTTGAAAATTTTGAGTGTATCGTAGCACGAAATGATTTTCTTTTCGTTACAAACGACTGTCCAATTTGTATTCTGATGCTAATTCCTAAGAATTTGATCTTATCAAGCCAACAATTGAATGGTTTCTATATTCTGACCAAACTTTAATCCCATAAGCATCACAAGGCAAAAAAACCAGAAAGGGACATTAGGTGGAAGAGGCCTTTTAGCTGCGGCCTTTTTGAGGAATTTTAACTGTTTGAAACAACCTGTCTGAAAGTGGTTAACCGGTCTAGATCTTGCTATTATTAGTTTACAGAGTTCATTATCGTTCATTATCGTCCTATTAACTGACCTTCTCGTGTCCGTTTTGATGTTGAATTCGCGCAGTCATCATCCACTGCTGCACAGTTTTCTGATATTGCAACTGTGAGCGAGTTCGATGTAGCTCATCTTTTGAAAAAAAATAATTGAATTTTTCAGCTGCTCGCAATGTTATCCGAACAGTTTGAAAAAATATTTACTGGGTACGGAAGAAGTCTTGGTGTTTCTCAATCGGCTTAGCTGCTTGCTTGGCATGATAATAAAAGTGCTGTTACATTATATCGGCTGTATAACATCGCGCGAGAGACCGGATTGGAATAGTCTTAGTTAAACTTTTATCTCAAGAGCAGCTCGAAGATATATAAAAAAATACCATGAGAAAAAGAAGAATCTTACTGATTCTCCTTAAACGCTAGAAACGGGCACTTGAAAAGAAAGTATTGTAAATGTAAATCGAAGTACATCTCCGGCTGTCAGGAACAGCCCGTGCCATGCAATTACTGTCTAATGTTCTTGAGCGAAAAAACAATTTGGTCTTTTATGTATTCCTACATAAACTAGGAAAAGATCGAAGGGGAAAACAGCGTCGGGTAAATACACATTAAAAATAAACTTAGCAAGGCAAAGAAAGATTTTACGATTTTAAGATCGATGATTAGGGTATATCAATGAGTAGTCGAGCCAAACCAGCACTATCTAGAACATTTATTTCAGAGTTTTTCGCGCAGATAAAAACCACTAAATGCACTCTAGTTATTACAAAAGACCACCCATACCCGAGTCGGTGGCTGACATAACCTGCTAATGTAGGCGGATTTTACGCCCAGTTAATTTGTACAGCTATCCGCGATCATGGCTTAGGACTGCACGAAACACGAACTGGACGTTTAATTTAAATTTAAGCCATGCAGTCCACCCTTAAACGCAGGCCTGTTCGTTTTAATGCAAGCATTATTGTGATCATTTTATTTTGATCGTGGACCGTCTCACTATCTTTTCGGAGAGGGGAGATGTGCGTAGTTATAGGTATGTCTCTGTTAAAATGCTCTTTGTCTGCTTTCACAAGAAAATGTGGCAGAGGTTTTTCCAAGGTCTGATAGTGAGGCACGCTGGAATTCGCTGTAAAATACCATTTCTATTACGCAATTAGATTATGAGCTCGAGATTTCTATCGCATGATAGTTGACGAGGGCGCAGCCCGAGTCAACTATCACGCATAGAAATCGAGAGCAAATAATCTAATTGTTTTAGTATAAATCTACCAGTCGTTCAAACCTTTATCCAAATTTCTTTACAGACATGTACACTTCGAAAACAGCACGAAGCGGCCGTCATTTTGTTAACAAGGGCACACTGCTACGCTACTCACTATCTATCACAGAATAGTGGGTAGCGTAGTCAATCAGAGAACGACATTCGTGATAGAACGCTAGTAAATGTATACTAAATTAGAAAAGAGAACGATACAGCCACAAGCGTCAAGTCCAAGACTTTATTACAATCTGAACATTTCACAATCATGACGCATCTTTGTTCGGCAGGAACTTCGACTCTGTCAGATGTCATCAAGATTTTCCCAACGTTAAGGAGCTACGTCACAGTCCGCGCATCTTTAGTTTAGCCTAACTTTTCAAGTTCGACGTTTGTAATGCGTGTTAATCTTCCCCAGCCTTAACCATCCTTGTTCCTTTATGGTTTATTATGATTATTATCTCTTTGGCGTTTTTCTATCTTAGTAAACTACTATTTTCGGGTTTCCTTCAATTTGAAGGTAATTTTGTGCGTGGCCAAAATAACTTAAAATACGGTGATTGAGCTCCTTTAATCAATTCTTGGAAAATGAATTGAAAAGGTGAAAAATGATTCTATGCAGCGCAAAAAAAGTATTGGTAAACGTACTTTAATTGCATTTTTTAAAATTGATGCTGTCACGAATGCAGGCTCTCATTTGTTAAATTGCATAATTTCTGGTCTGGCTTTTCTAGAATTAAGATAGTAACCTTTCACTGCCTAGCACCTCCTTACTATCTACTTTACAAAGTCAGAATTTGTGATAAGTGGCAGCAGCATTCATTTCAGCGGAATTTTCTTCTTTTTTGCACTGGTTCGATGTTTTTATTTATTCAGTAATTATAAACTCTAGTGGCTCAGAAAAAAGGTCCACGGAACGGACCCTGAAATAATTTCATTGAATGAGCTTAAATGACTCCCTCCATAAGCATCATAAATGTGACAATAAATTTACAGTTTCAATAATTCAATCAATAATTCAAAAAAAAGAAAGGAAAACGTAGATAAAATGCTACGTAAAGGACACTCAACCCCCTATCTCGTGGAAAAACGTGCGGGCAAGGTATGCTGCTTCTCATTGGTTAAAAAACCTGCATGCTTACTTTCATTGTTCTGACCACGTTGTACGTGTTTCATGAGCCAATCATAGAGCTTAGCTAGGGCGGATCTGGGTGGATTGGGGGGGGGGGGGGGGATGAGACATTACAACACGCTGACTGAGCCTCAGAATACCGAAATTCCTCTTTCCGAGGACCTTAATTTTATCTCGAACCCCCTTCTCTAAAATCCTGTATCCGCCCCAGCCTGCTAAACGCAGCAGCCATGTCTAACAAACATGTCTAACATAAGTCTAACAGAAGTCTAATATAAGTCTAATATACGAATTTCAAGTGAAAGCTGCTCTATCCTCCAAAACATGCTCACTTATACTTAATTCCTGCATGCCTTTCTTATTCGTTGCTTCTTCCTTATAAAAAAGTATCACACATAAAAGTATAAACCGAATTCTATACTTTCATTATTTTCATCCGGATTGTACTTACAGTGTATGTTGATTTGACTACTCTAGCCGTCAAATTTGAATCTGTTTCTAAGTTAGAATGGATAATGGCCACATCACTTCAATCCTTACTTTGATGTTTCTGAGGAAAATTCCTCACCATATTATAACTTAGGACTCTTAAGTTCTAAAAGGACTCATGTCTAATTATTTCGACATGCTCCTCAATACTTTTCTCTTCCCTATAGGTATAAAAAATAATACGAAAAACATCAATTTTAACAACACGTTCCACTAGTCTCTCCTTTTTTTTGTCTAAATGGAATAATTTATGATTTCTTTACAATAGGGTTTTCATACATGAAAGTTGAATAATTTTGTCTTTTGTCCAATTTTGCTTAGCGATGACATAAAAAAAAATATTTATTATCTATCGAATTGGAAAAAATGTAACCTAACTAATAATGAACATTTTCCTGACTAAAACCATTTTTCTTCCTCTACGAATTGGACCTGAACGTTAGCAAGTACATTCCACAGTCAAACTGCCATTTACTTCCACTCTGCATTTTGCTGGCTTTGAATTTCTTGTTCACCGGTAGTGACGGATAGCGTTGTCAATCTTCGATTTCAAAGTCTGTGAGGAAAGGATACATTCATCACTTAAAATGGTTTGTTATACCTCCCGACTCAAATACGTCTCCCGATTGGAGAAGGTGTCACGAGTCGTTGGTCAAAACTCACTCCCTAGGGAAACAACAGCTTGAACTTTCGTGATCAAGACGTACATCCCAAAACCGCAGTAAATTTGTGTGCCAGCCGGTACCAAGCAAATACTCTTCTCGCAGTTTTCCTTTCCCATTTTTGAGTTGGGAGGTATAACAAAACACTTAATGACTGACCCAACGGGAGTTTTGTTTCCCGTCGACCCTCAATGTTCCCCTCAATGTTCAACATTGGGGGCTCGGGGAATAAAACTCGCCGCTTCCCTTGAGGCCGGTCATCAAGTGCTTAATGACCTTAAGACAAACCAACAACAGCAACAGCAAGCCAGCGAAGAATGAATATTGCCCGCACATGTAAAACGGCTACGTCACAACAATCTGACATTTTTTCCCTGAAAAAGAGCAACCAACCTCAAGTTCTGACTTGTTGCTGGAAACAACCTCATGTGTAGAAACTGAAAGGTCACTAATTGAACCATGATCCTGAAAAAGAAAAAAGAAACATTGTTGATGACAAAATTAAAAAGTAATTTAATAAGAAAGCCAAATAGAGCGGTTTTTAATTGAGTGTCGTAAAGCCAAAACCAAAGAAACCACTCTGGCCAATCACAAAGGACACAGACAATCCAGTGAACCAATCAAAACTCGAAGCAAATACATGTAACTGACGCGAAGAGCGGGAAAACGTGTGCGACAGCGAGTGACGTTTGGTTTTGGTTTCATTTCCTGATTGGATAACAAAGTAGCGCGAGATTTAAAAACAATTGCTTAGCGTAGAGATGCAAAACCAAAGCCAACGGGAGAACCGCCCTATTCAAGCACGGATAACTACTGACAGAAAATAGCAAAGAACAACAAAATTTACATGATGGGTACATCAAGAGCCCAAGCAAATGTACGTGCAACATCATCAAGTTGCAAGTAAAGTAGAACTACCTAAAGGCCCCATATATCAAAGAACGTTTATACGTGAAACCTCAGCTCGAGAAAATAATCATATACGGCTTCATTTTTGAGTCGTTTACCTTCGTGGATTCTTCTTTGATGACAAGTGCATTTGCCATAAGAAAAGGAAAGCCAGCGATGTTCTCGTACAAACAGTGCCATTTCACCTTCCAACCGCGCCAAAATTTCCTTTGATACAAACTGAGTATCCTTCTGCAAACGGCAAACCAACACCAATGATTAATTCCATGCTGCGTTTGCGTATTTTTGTAACAAATGGCTGAATTTAGCCATTAGTAAGAGACAATTTTAACACGACCTTTTCTTGCCGGTCGAATTGTATGTCTTGTACTGTGTGTCTCGGTTTTTGTAGCCTTAGCGACTATTTCTACCTTCGACATTGAATAGGATCTGAATATGGGTGGACTGGTGTGGTACAGGATGTGTCAAAAACGAATTCAGTCAATAATTATGACCAGGATGGTTTCTCGTTTTACAATAAAAAAGATAACAAAGACAAAGTTACTAAAGCGTGTTCCCTTTGCCAACATCCTTTCCTATGAGTTTATTCCACTGACTGATTATTCATCAAAACTACACCATTAATTATGGGTGTCCTGTGCTCTGGGTGTGCTTTTGAGCTAACAATCGATAATGTATCACAAACCTGTCAGTCCACAGGACAACTACACTCGATTCTTCCTCTGTAATGCCCATGTGGTCAACATAAACATCATCAAATTGATCTAAACTCTGTTGAAGAAAACACAAAGCAATCGAATCATTTGGCCAATTTTAGCACTCTACCACTACACCGACAATTTTTCCAGCACGTTGTTAGAGTGAAGTCAAATAAAAAAGTAGAATTTATCATCAGCGGAACCAACTGGGAATCACACCAAGGATGGTATCACAAGACAAAATTGCTTGTAAAAAAAATATTTGTACAATGTTTCTCTAAACAGCTGTTAGGGTTTCCCTGAGAGGAAAAATTCAAATGTATAGTCTTAAATAAAGCTTTAATTTAAATATAAACCACAAATGAAAGACAAGATTAACAAAGTGAGGTTAAGGTAAAGTCTCCATACGAGCCAAGTGGTCCATCAGGCCGGAGCTTATCTCAGTTTCTGTAGCATGAAGCGACTAGGGATATTTCTACTCCCATCTGGATGGGATGCTAGTCCACTGCAGCGTTAGCCTTCAGCATTAAATTCGCCGATACCCGTTTATATTCCTGGGTGGAGAGGCACTGTGAGAGTCAAGTGTCTTGTCCAAAAACACAACACAATTTCCCCGGCCAGGGCTCGAACCCGGACCGGTCGATCAGGAGTCGAGCGCACTAACCATGAAGTCACCCCTCCTCCCTAACCAAATGAACGTATGTCGTTAACTTCTCACCTTTAAGATACCATTTCCTTCAGCGTCATGTTCTGAAAACGGCTTGAGAGGCTTAAGACGAAAAAAAGGCGATTACTATTCGAAAGTTTTTCAATATTTTTTTTCAAGCGATCATTGCAAAATGAAACTGCCACACGTGCACGGCAAAATAAATGTGTATATAACGTAATATTACAATAAGAACATCAACTTCTTGACGTTGCTTTCTTTACCATATTGGGAGCTGTAAAGCGAGGAAGCCTATTCCTTATAGGGATGTCTTCGCCGTTCTGTTCCACTGACCTGCAAAACAAAGCCAGAGGTTACCAGGCACAAAACAAAAAAACAGCTCAAATTCACGCAAAAGAAGAATTGACAACAAAGAGGGAGTATTACCTTAATTCACGTCCAAATTCTGACATTAACAAATATATGGTATTCATTAGGGTAAAAACTAAATAAATAGGGTAAACCCCTCGAAAGAATGATGATTCTTCCCAATTATGCAAAGTTGTGTTTGGTTACTGGTATTTTTGTTATATCATTAGAAACTAATGGTTTTTATCATATTTTCTAATATTTATAATATATGGCAGATCTTTTTTTACTTCTTTCTTTGAGAAATCAACCTGTCAGTCGGTCAGTCAGACTGTCTGTCTGTCAGGGAGAGACAGTCAGACATGTTGGACAGTCACCTTGCGAAGCCAGCCAGTGAGAGAGTCAATCAGCTGAACCGTCATTGTGACGAGGAATCTTTCGTCTGTCCGTCCGTCCGTCAGTCAGTCAGTCAGCTGGTAAGAGAGTCAGTCAGTCAGTCAGTCAGTCAGCCAGACAGTCAGACATTCAAACAGTTAGTCAGTCAGTCAGCCAGCCAGCCAGACAGTCAAACAGTCAGTCAGTCAGACAGTCAGACAGTCAGTCAGTCAGACAGTCAGACAGTCAGACAGTCAGACAGTCAGACATTCGGTCGGTCGGTCGGTCAGTCAGTCGGTTGGTCCGTTGGCTGGTCGGTCTGTCAGTCAGTCAGTCTGTCCATCAGCCCGTCCGTTTTCATTCAGTCGATCGGTCTGTTGGTTGATCGAGGGGTCAGTAAATAACGTACTTGTGTGATAAAAAATTTAAATATAAAAAGTTTAACCTTCTCACTCCATCAAGTGTAAAGCTGACCATGTCAACAACTCCCCCGGTTGGATGAACTAGCAGTCCAAGGAGACCTTTTCCAATCCCCTTGAAGAACCCTTCGACACCCTCTGCTCCAGCGCCTAGCAAACACAAATATAAGGGGTTAGAGTGAGGTTTAAAAGCGTGAATCAAAGGCGACATATTGGAAGTAGAAGAATTTGTTCCTTTTTGTAAATCGAAAAGACCACTGTGCATAGTTTTCGTACAGTGTCAGTCTAACACGTGACTATGTACATTATTTGGCCAGTTATAAAGCAAGATCGAGCTCATGTTCAAAAACGTACCTTCCACAGGTTTCACTACAACGCCGGTCACTCCAAAGAAGAGACCCTGAAATGAAATAGACATTAATCATATGACACTCAAGCATGGAAATTTGGTACTTTGAGTATTTTTTCTTCGTTTATGAGCAATTAACAGTTGATATTTGATCAGTATGTGTCAGTTGCAAACGATCAATAAGGTTAACTCACCATTAAAAAACTCTTTCCTCCCATTAACAGTCCTTGGCCGACGCCTTCAGGCCCTATGCGCATGCGCATTCGTCTCCGCTGAAGAAAACCAAATTAATTTATAGGTACGTGTTGCGTGGAGACACACACGTACTTTGAGACAAGTTTAACCCGTTATGTTTGTACATGGTATAAAAATGCACTGGTGCAATCATTATTCTGTGCTGAACATTGCTCAAAAAATGCTGGGTTTTTTCTACCGTTAACCCGGGTTTTTGGCTGCCACGGTCCTGAATTGGCCTCAACTTTGCTGAAAAAGCGATTTCTTACCAGGGACCAAGATTTCCCTGCGGATTAGGTCCCAAAATGTACCATGTTTTACTTTAGAGCATGCGCATAAGCCAAATATTGGACTTTTTTTTTTGACAGCCCTAAAAAGTTCAATGATGATTAAGTTTAAATTCTGGAAATGGAACCTTGATCGATTTTAGGTGTAATGGGCCTTTTTTTCCACCAATTTTGCACCAATTTTGCACTTTTTTTTTCAGTTAGCTACATGTACGTCAGAACGCGGTTGATATCCAAAACGGACAGTTTTGCGGATAGATCTATCCTATTATCTGCTTATCAATAATAAGTTATCTTGGCCAGGTACTAAAGTACTTTTTCATTGCGGGAAACCTGAAAATAATAGTTAACTCAGATAAAAAGTCACCAAAGAGATAATAATAAACCATAAAGGAACAAGGATGGTTAAGGATGGAGAAGATTTTAAATTTAAACACGGATTGCAAACGACGAACTTGAAAAATTTAGGCTAAACTTTTCAGCATGGGAAAACCATGACGTAGTTCCTTAATGACACTCTCCAGAAGACCGCTACAATGAGATACCTACCATCTGAAAATTTGAGTCAAATGTAAGCGTAGCTACCGCCTGTCCCAAGGAGCCAGTAATACGAGAAAACGCCCCTGCGGTATCACCTCGAAGGAAATGAAACGTTGCTTTAGAACTGATACAACAAGGTGTTCAACAAATTTACAACTGCAGTAAACTAGCAAAAGACCACCGAATTACCACTGATAATTGCGGTAACTTATAACAACTGGCTTATAAACACAGTCAAGAGAATAATGACGCTTAAGGTCATTCCCCAGTATTGCATTGCGTATCCCTACTGCGCATAATTTCACGCGTGATTAACGCGCGCGCATTAATAAATGGCGGCTTTTTCTTTACTGCTGGACCTCGCCATAGAGGTAAATCGTCATTTTCTCGCAAACGAGTATGGTGACCTATCATTTTTTCTGTTGTTTTGAATTGAGTAATAAATTTGTCTGTATAAATAAATATGGACCAATTCTCAGTGTAGAACAAAAAAACAATCGTCGGAAACGTGCAAGCAATCGTGACTTCAATCATGGTGCTATTATAAGGATTCATTGGGTATAAACAAGGTACTGTTGCTCCTAAACGAACATGGGGACCCCTCATTTTTATTTCAAAACTTAAGTTCATATAATATAAACAATTCAATCAATAGGCAAAGTTTCACAAAAATCTCAGTGTAGGTTCTATTTCAGTGGAATGACCTTAAACAATTAGAATTCACATTAAAAACAAAAGCAACAGTTGACTTAAGTGCATTTGAAAAACCTCATACATTATTCTCCTTCTGGCACTCAATTTCACTATGAAAATTCAACAATCACACCGACCACAAACTTGCTAAGTTATTAGTCTTCTAATATACCTATCACGTGACCCAACAAACTCTTCACACCGCGAGCCACTCCTTCAGCAAACCCGCTGGGCCCTGCAATGATACCCTGAGAGAAAAACAAATGACAACATAGGATTTAAATGTATTAACTGATGAATGAGCTATCATTTCTTCTTTAATCACCAAAGTCCGAAATCAAAACAAAAAAAGGATGTGAAACAAGCTTCACCTGGTAAGGCTCGTAGAAGAAATCTCTGACTCCCTCGCCAATCCCATGAATGAGCCCGTACGGGTTACCAATTACATCAAGGCCCAATACAAGGACATAGACTTGGCGAACACCCTGTGGGAAAAACAATGAGGAACTCAGTTCTTACGACAGATTTGAAATTTCTAAGAAATTAATACATCGAGACAATTGTCACCACGTTTGCTTAGCAAAGAAATGACATTTCAAGTTATTGATTACAGAATTCTTGCAAGTAAGATAAGATACGTGATGCCCAGTCCCGTGGCAGTATTCACGCTTTGATCTAGAGGGCAAGATGTATGCCAGTCCTAGATATTTGTTGAAGCAACTGAAGGACAACGAAGCAAAGCACAAAGATAACAAGTTTGCTTGAAAAAATACATGTAGCCAACAGCAAACAATATGTGAACTAGTAATAAGCATTATGTGTATTACTAACAAAAACAATTTGTCAAGAATCTGCCATCACCAAATTGTTTTTTTTTTACCTGCATGGTATAATGTCGCCTGATCTGGGCAAGAAGGTTTTCTTGAGTCAAAAATACACTGACACGTTCAAAACATGCCATCCTGCAAGAACATAAGCAATATACCATCAAACCTTCGGAAAGTGAAGAAAAACAGAAACGGCCCTAAGGTGCTAATGCGTAACTAGAAACAAAAAGAGCATCTTGGGCAGACATATATATCTGTGTGTGTGTCGTTGTAAGGAACATGTGCTACTCAAAAGATTCATTTGACGTCAAATCTATCTCCCTAGACAAAAGTACAGAGTACGTCATAAGTTAGTTCAGTGCCCTTACTTTAATTCAACATCGTTGATGTCCGTCAGCGTTGCCCCGATAGAATCAATAAAGAAGTCCAACAAGTCGTGAGCAAAAGCTTGGTCTTCATCGTCTTCGTCAAACGAAGACGCCAGTGAAAAGCTGAGATTGATCTAACGAAGAAATCTCTGGAAGTTAGTAAGTCTAAGGAAATCATCGCTCGTTTAACAGCATAAAGTAGGTTCGCAAACTGAGAACGTGACCAATCAGAATCAAAATTTGTCAGGGGCCTGTTTCTCGAAAGCCCCGGAACCTTTTCGGGTCCGCAAGGCAGTGAGGTGTATACGCCTGAAACTTGTTGTAGGAAGAGAACCTCTAATCATATTAAGAATATGTGAATAAAACAGCTCAGTAGTCATAAGATTTGATATTTTGCTACGGCTTTCCGGGTGCAAGACCTTTCGGGACCTTCGAGAAACGGGCCCCTGGTCTTACAGCCTCAGTCAATTTAGTCAACAATGCCTTTGTCCTTCTTAAATTCGCCACAGATACGGAGTCCAATTTGTAATATTTAATGTTACTAGATGAATAATAGCTTCATGAGACACCAGCTGCAGCTGAATCACACAAGTGGTAAACGACAAACCATTTATTGATGACTTTTCACACATATTTACAACTTCTAATGCGAATATTCCAAACAGAGGTTTTTACTACCTCCTGCGAAGATTAGTTAGGATATCTATTAAGCCTCATTTACTAAAATGGTTTATCCATCCACTTCCATGAACATGAAAAACACCGACGCCACCTTCTTCGGGACGACTACTCTTCTGCAATTCACCCTTAAAGGAGCTCAGTCATGGTTTGCGCATATTGACAAGTTTAGCCTCAATTTTTCAAATTCGTCGTTTGTAATCCGTGTCAATCTTCTCCATCCTTAGCCATCCTTGTTCCTTTATGGTTTATCATTATCTCTTTGGTGTTTTTCTATCTTATCAAACTGTTATTTTCAGGTTTTCTACCATTTAAAGGTAATTTTGTATGTGGCCAAAATAACTCAAAATACCGTGACTGAGCCCCTTTAAGATCACATTTCATGAACGGGAAAGTGCAATACAAATACGAGCAACAAACCTTGAGTGGGGACAAATGAAAGAATTCCAGGAAAACTTTCTGGGTCTCCAACGCAGCCTTCAGTAAGAAAAAAAAAATCATTTGTGAGACAAAATTTCACGATGAATACTACTATTTTGATACTTTACACTGCCGTAAAAGATAGCCATTGCCAGTGCTGTAAAAGAGTGTCTAACAGATAATCAGAAAATGGCAAAAAATAGCTACAAACTTTGACCGCCTCTGTTTCTCTTAATGGTACCGCGACTCTCTTCATGTCTTCTTCAAAATAGGTTTCCTGCCATAAAATGAAATACATTGTTAAAAAATGTTACTCGTTTGTTTATAGTGACCAATGCACTTAACTGCACCTTGCTAGTTCTCAAGCATGCCACTTAAACTGAAATATTCAAATAAACATTACAGGCTTAAAAATCCCAACTGGCGGGAGGCAGACCAATATGGCTGAGGACTTGAAGTACCAACACCAGCTTAATGATCAGAGCGGGACTTGAACCCACGACCTCCGGATTTCAAGTCCGATGCCCTAACCACTCGGCCACGCTGTTTCCTCTATAACCAAACGACAAACAAACACTAATAATAACGCAGTCAAGGAGGAAATGTAGCCCGAAAGAACAAATAAAATAAATTAGTTTGGAACTACTCTATACGAAGGCAAAAGTACTAATTGAAAAATATATGAAAAACAACTTTTTTATTAGACAATAAATAGCCTGCAGTGCAGGCGTTATTTTGGAACAGAACGCTCAATAAACCAGGTTTTCGATGCCGCCATTTTGAATTGTAATTAGATACTTGACCAATAAATGGCTGGGCCAGGATGCGTGGTTGGAGCAAAGGGTAGGCGTGTTTTCCTCCCCCTCCCCCCTTGCCATTTTTTTTCCACTCCACGCCCACTCCCTCGGCAAATTTTCGCACGCCCCAACACTCCACAGGTACCAAATCCAAGATGGGGGCCTGATACAAAAATGTTCACTCGCGCGCCAATAACAAGGCTGGACAATAAAAGTCAAGATTTTCGAATTCTTCAAACAAACGAAAACGACCAACTTGTCAGCTGTTTGTGTATTTGTTCACCGGTACTCTATTTTGCACCACCTCAATTTATTTTAGGTTGAACCATAACCTAATATGATTACCTCTTCCAGAAGTTCTTTCTGTTGGCTGAAAAGGCTGGCCAAGGAAATAATCAATTCTTTGTCAACTTTGACATTCATCTCCTGTACCAGCGCCATGGCATACCTATACGACGGCAAACAAAGTGAAGGCCACAATCCAATTGTAAATGCTGTGTAATTAAAGCTTTTGTCGAAACGTCAAAAGTTAAACTCACTTAATGTGATGCATGCCTTCTCTTGGGACTTGGTGGTAAATCAGTGAGACTTCAATGAAAGGCTTGAACCCTGAAAGAATGCAACAGAATGAGTTTACACCGCGTGAACGTTGGCGACGAGCAGCCACATAATATCCTTAGAGAGTGTCCACTAGTGTACATGTATTTGGGGACTAACGCAGTCGGCCTCGTAATTCCAAATATTACAATGGATTATGTTACATTTTACGAGTCTTCCCATGACTCTATTATTTCAAGGAAAGCAGGAAGTTTCCA
This sequence comes from Orbicella faveolata, assembly GCF_042242905.1. Classification (NCBI taxonomy): domain Eukaryota; kingdom Metazoa; phylum Cnidaria; class Anthozoa; order Scleractinia; family Merulinidae; genus Orbicella; species Orbicella faveolata. The sequence continues at coordinate 33,132,146 of NW_028301539.1, forward strand.
TTTCTCTTATATAAAAAGGCTTGAAATACTTGTCTGTGTTCCTATACAGTAAATAGAAAATCACACGCATGCTTTGATTGCCTGTTGTGAACGAAAGATGCGGAGAAAATTTCGGATAACTTCAAAGCGTTTGTCGTTTAGTCAGACTTTGTCAACAGGAAGAGTCTGTTTTCAACAGGATGTAATAAAACCTCATAACCACGTTGCATAACCTCAAAGGAACTTCATAACCACTCAGAGTTCGAGCTTTCAAGCGATCACAGTTGTATCAAAAAATCAGCACGTACCAGATCTCTGAATGACGGACACAGGAAGTGGAGAAGGATAAAGGGCAACAGGAAAAACGGTACCAATATGCTGATTATCAATCTGAAAATAAAAACAATAGTCTTGGATGATTTCGGTGACTAGGAACGTTATATCTAAACATGAGAACACTCTGAAGCTTCATTGACAGTAACATTGAAGCCACTTGGGGTTCTGATGATTCGAACGCCCCAAGCACGTAGCCCCAATGAGCCTCAACATTCGATGCTTTTTTTCTTTCCTTTTCATTGACCCACAGCCCACTACGTGACCTACAAGTAACTGTCTAAATGTGTTTTTCTGCAAATACTGTTCAGCAGATTGCTATCCTGAGTTGACAGAGATTGATATAAATAAAAACAAACTTGGTGATCGAATGATAAAACAATTATTGAACTAGGTTATCGCAAAATATCGTTATTTGTCAGTGTCTCCGCAGATCAATTATTTACCTCATATCACGATATTTTGCCCAATCTTGTCCAATAACTGGTAATGATCTCTCGTAGTAACGTGGAACCGTGGTTTGAGCGTAGAGAAAATCAGCCGTCCTTACCTGAATGTGGTGCATTTTACAGTGCAAACTGTGATAATGGTCCGAGCTCGTGTAGTTAAACCACAGAGCAGGTTCAAACAGTCTTCGAATGGCACCTCTATAAGGACGACTCATACTCATTGAGTTAAAGTTAACCTGCACAAAGATCAAAATAACTTTGAGCGATTACACATCTACTGAAAAACAAGAATCTTAGCCAATTCGCTTATCAATATTTGCCAAGCACACCGGAGAGTAACTGGCCAATTTATAGAACATTTTTGGGAAAATGAGTTAATATATGCTTGTCTGGGATTGTAAGAGATTTTAAATGCTAACCCTACAAAAAATATATCATCTCTCAGCGGGGAGTGCAGAAGAAATAAGGAAAAACGTTACGAGACTTCACAACAGTTAAGGCCTAACCGTAGATACCGACGCATCCGTTGCCTTCAAAAACAGTACTTTTATAAATTTTACTATTCCTAAATTGCGATCTTAAGATATTGAACTCAAGTAAAATTACTCTCGCACCTCCTTGTCTTCCAAAGTGACTTCACCAGCATTATTACTCCAGGCATCTTCCAACCAAGTGGACCACTCTAGATTTAGAGTTTTCCATCTTCCAGGCGATCTCTCCACCTGCCACACTGAAGCCGATCTGTGGAACAATTTACAAACACGATATTAAAGGAGCTACGCTATGGTTCGTGAATCTTGAAAAGTTTTTCTAACTTAACAAAATATTATTTTGAGGTTTCCTTCAATTCAGTCAAAGGAGATGACAAAAATGACTCATAACTCGTGACAATGCTACTTTAGCAGCTTTCACCATCAGCATCTATCCTCACAGGGGGGATTTTGCTAATTCACACGAAAAGAAGGCATTCTTACAGGGAATTAAGTTATATTCTGAGTCTTTCGATATCTCTGTTGAAATCAGGAAAAACGTCCCTATTCCTCTTACACACAACATATCAAAATGGCATCAAGAAATACTTTACTACAATTCCATACAGGAAATAGAAAAAGGCATGCGTTTCGGCTTGGTTCAAGAAAGACAAAGTAACGGTCAAAATAATCACGGAGGAAAGTGATACCTTTTAATGTAAATCGAAAAAGGGGAATCAGGTAGTCTTGACGACCACATAGAAATAAAAGTCCTGTCTAAAATGAAGGGAGGTGAAAGAGCCAGTGACGCTGTAGTAACTGATCTGGCAGCTCTCAGAGAGCTCCAAATTAGTAGATAGAGCACTGTAGACAATTGCTAAATGATTGGATAGATGTCAATTCTCCCCATAATGTACGGGACAAGAGACTCGGAAATTAACCTTGGGGATAGCCGTGCGATGGACTAGCATCCCATCCGGGGTGGAGTAGAAATACTCCTAGTCGCTTCATGCTATAGAAACTGGAGATAAGCGTCGGCATAATGGGCCACTTGGCTCGTATCCATAATGTACAGGACATGAGCGTTAAAACCCGTGACTCGGCTCACATACCTTCGCAACTTAATGTACGCTACTTCATCGGGTTTGCTGTTAACCAGAGACAAACCAACTCCATCCAGTGAAATGAACAGCTCCATGTTCACAACTTCATAGTCACAACACTAGAAGTAAATAAACGACAACAAGAAACTCTCAATTACTCGCTTAAACAAAGAGTTGTTATATTCTGTAAACACATACAATAGATTCATTTAAAATAGGTTACCCCAACTTTGGCGAGGCTGCTGTCCGACAATTAACGTTTTACCAAAAAATTATGGTTCACTGGTCAACGAATTACAACCCTAAACTGTAAGAAGTGACTACAGGCGTCAAATGTACGGAAATAGAAGTGCTTCCTCGAGTAATGATTATAACGTTACAACTTAGGAAGGTAATTTCTTCAAGGAATTCCTCAATACAGCATCTTATTAAAACGTCTTTAAGTTTAGTAACCTTTCACCTTGGCGAACTAGCTGTAATCTCCAGGTATTCCGTAACCTAGCTCTATTTGTAAGGTAGCTGAGACATCGCGTCATTTGAACCGAAACCTATACCAACCTTTCGAGCAAGGCATGAAAGATTCTCATCATCAGCAAATATCAGTACTCTCTGAAGGCCATCCATTACAGATACCCAATGGATGGTTTTCTTGACTCTCTGGTACATCGGCCCATCAACGCTGTCCAAGTCATCCACTCTTTCAGGTACCGCGACCGATGATCCACAAAGCAGTCCACAAGTGGCGTCTCTGTCTTCTAATTGCTTCCGGTCATCGTCGACAGGCGGCGTGCTCTCATCTAGTTCCACTCGAATTTCACCGAAATCATCCTGTAATTAGAATGGTTTTGTAATGTCCTCCAAAAAAGCAAAACAATTTTCCTACCAAACACCGCAGACCCGAAAATGGACGAGCCAATTAAAATAGACCTTTCCCGTATTCCAACAAACAATGGAGCCGATTCGAGGTCAGGGTGGACAAAAATACAGCAAGGGTGTGAAAATGCACACCCCAACCTCACTCTGCTGCAATTATTCGAAAGCACTGAAGTGGAATGCGGGAAAGGTTTATTGGAAGTTTAAAAAACATACAAATGGACCACGCGAGGAGCGTCACAATTGGTTTTGGTTTCCCTCCAGATTGTTTCAGAAAAACACAAACAAACACAGAAAACGGTTGCGGTAATAGTCCATTTTACAGTCCCATGCTTAGTCATTTGGCCTTTGAACAGAAGAGAGGCTAGAAGTGACATTGTTACGGTACAAACCTTACCACTTTTTAAATGTAAATTATCCTGTTATCACGTTAACCAATTTCTACATGGAAAGTAATTCTGATGCCAGGACAGGTCAAAAAAAAAAAAAAAAAAAAAAAAATATATATATATATATATATATATATATATATATATATATATATATATATATATATATATATATATATATATATATATATATATATATATCTTGATAATTGCTGCTTAGCCTGCGTAGCTTGGCGGTTTAAGTAATTTTTAAGTAATTTTTTAAGAAATTTGAGCACGAGTGCACAAAGCGGCGAAGCCGCGAGGAACCGCCGGTTTCTCAGTTGTCTCTGTCCCAGGCTCCTTGCGGCTTCGCCGCTCTCGCCGCTTTCTCAGCGCGCTCAAATTGCTTACAAACCGCCAAGCTACGCAGGCTTATTGCTGCTTTCTGACGCACTTTTCAAAAACAAAGAAGTACAACGTATGACCACACGTTCTATTACCGTGATATTTCGAACAAAACAATAACACATTATGGTGGTAACCTGGTGTGCTTGCAACCAAAAAATTCCAAAATACTTAAAATGTAACCTCATCAAACGCATTCTGAAGAGCTATTAAAGAAAAAATAACGACGCAGGGTTGCACAATCCCGGGGAGACCTCCCTATGAATAGGCCGGGGATGATCCTCATCTCGCTTCGGGGTATATATCAAGGATTCTGGTCTTACTTAGGGTGTTGATGACGAAACACCACTATTTTTAGCTGTCAAAGTATCTTTTATAGGGTGCACTCGAGGAAATAATAATAAAAGAAACGCTCTTATTTCCGTTTTTAGGCTCGATTTCCGTCGGTCTTTCGACTCCGGTTTACTTGCACGGGTTCCTTTCCTGAACAGCGGCTGGTAATCGAGCCTGTCCCGTTTTAAGTGCTATCTATTAGGAGTCAAATAAAGTTCGAGCCACGCCCAAATTGGTCAACTTAATGGGTTAAGTTCAAATTTTTCGACGAGCATCCCCGACCTTTTCAAATGAAAGTTCCTCCCCCCCCCCCCCCCCAGGGTGCACAATTTAAATCAACCGAAACACAAAAAAATTAAATGTCTTCCAAATTTTTTACCTTGTCCACTGGGATCTCTACTGGCTTATCTATTGCCATGTATGGTTTCCAGAAGAGTTTTCTGACGCCTCGGGGATCATCCCACGTGTAAAGGATCATTTTCTTGGAATCTAGGAGAGTGACTTGCCCAGAATCCCTGCAAATCATAAGTACCACGAAAAAGCCGATGAGGAAAAAGAAAAAAAAAACTATTTTCATGTTAATTAACCGAAGAAGTGTGAAAATCTGCCCCAAACAAACTGGGAAGGCAATGTTGGACTTATACTACCCTTACAATGCAAAAAAAAAATTCTCGTTGTGTTTTAAATTGTAGATGATATATATCAAAGACGAGAGACCACGTTTTACCACTGACATTTCCAAACACCGAAAAGAAAACTGAAATACGACGGATAGCAGAATATCTGTGACGAACTATGACGTGTTTGGAAATGTGGTTCGACACATCATTTCAATCGAAACTTAAACTACAGAAAATCCATACTACTTAAAAATCTACCCTACTTAAATTCCGATATCCAAACATCGTCAGGATTATGATTTTCTTTGTTTAAACTTCATGAATTGTTAATGCGTTTGAGAGTAATGTCTATTAAATTCATCATTCAGGGTCTTTCATAACGTTGACTGGTTATTCAAACTAATTCTTTAGGATTCAATTACTTTAAGTCACTGATGTTTGGACCTTTGCGACGTTTTATTCGACGCTTTATTCATGCTAGTCACCTTACAGTTTTACTTACTTCTGATGGAACCGGATTGGAATGTTGTCACACAGGTTTTCAATTCTAATCGTTCCAATTCCAGGGGAGAAGTGTGTTACCACTATAGTTGTAACAGAGTCTTCTACTTCGCCATGAACGTCGACCGTGAGGGCCTGGAGCTGAGGAATCCTCAGAACTGTTGTATGCGACGAGTTGAAATTGAACGGTTGCGAGATCACGTTTGACAAGGTTGGCTTCAAAACGATAGAGCTGGACTTGTCTCTTGGCCAAAATGGCTTGCTCTATAGATGAAGCAGTTGAGATATGTTTAATAGGATGTTACTGTTATGCGATTGTTGCTCGGAGTACACTCCCCGCTAGTTCTTTTTACGTAGAATGAAAAAACCTGAAATGTTTGCGTGCCCATCATCTTTTTTAACAGGTCTTCCTCGGAATTTCATTCATTCGTACACTTAGAGTTTTATATATAATAATTATAATAAATATAAGTAAATGAGGGAGAAAATGCACAATTTGAGTCTGGAAACTGAAATAACCCAAAAGTTTTCGAGTCAATCTCCACTTATTATTAATAATGTCTCAATAGATTGTTATGAAAATACAGAACTATGAAGCAGAAAGGAGAAAAATATCACAAGTCATGATGCTTGCGTACCTTTAAAGCACCTTTTAAGATTGTGTCCTAACCATACAATTGAGACTTACTGATTTTATTATTTTCCCATTCAAGTTTATTTAATATTACTCACCTCTCCTGGTTCCACAACAAACCACAGAGCATTTTTGACCTTATTTTCAGTAAACGACACCGAGATCTAGGGGAAAAAAGTATTGCGGCAGATTGTCAGTTAAAAGAAAATGATTTATTACTTCTTAAAGCTACTATAAGGACAAACGTCACTCAAAAAAACAAACAAACAAACAAAAAAACATTCCGACAAAAATAGTGTTCCAAATAAGTAGGGGGTCTCAGGTCAAAAACCCTACCAGGTCAGCTAAAAGACCCGACAATTCAATAGATAATTTAAAATGATTTGCTCGGAGCAGTGGGAATTGAGCCGATGGAATTCCTTGTTGACACTCTGCCTTAAAAAATTGTCTGGAACCCTGAACAAATAAATCAACAGTGAATATTCTGTACCTCTGTATTGTTGATGATGACGTATTTAGGAGTCAACGTCACTATCTTTGTCAAACCTGTTCTTGACATTTCGATTTGCAAAATAAACTGGAAAGGAAAAACAAAAAAGACATCTTGTTATTTCCCATTAGAAATATCGTTTCAGTTGCAGTATGTAAGAGCTTAAGCAAACCACCACCACGACAGCAACGAGAACGTCACCAAACAACAGGTTTAATGGGCAAAACAATAGCTGTGCACGTGCGTTCATGATAAATCTTTGTACATTTCTTTGCCGTCCTCTGCAAAACAACAACGTGAAATGACCAAGTTCTGCGTCGGCTACGGAACGTGGACGACGACGGCTAATTTTTTGTATTCCCATTTAGAATTGAACGCCATCGTTGCATATTTAGCTTAAGCACGTTTTTAGAGCCATTGGCGTACCGAATAGATCTAGACAATCTCGAATTTCCCTTGTAAAATACAAATTCATTTCTTACGAGGCATCGTCCTCGTCGTTGTTCAAGCTCCCTATTCAAATGCAGGACAGGTTGTTCAAATAAGGCAGCTGTTGCAGTCATTTGTCTTTAGTGAGTCTGGAGGCTAATTGAACGGTTAAGTTTTCGAGTCAACCTACAGCCTTGGTATATCTAATTGTAGGACAGCAGAGATGAAGGAAGAATTTACAGTTTATAGTTTAATTTAAGAAATAGAAAACTAATTCGGGTATTGGTCTGAGTATAAATGATGTTTTATCGTTTCATGGAACAGCAAATAAAGTTCTTTGAAATGGGTTGGAAGTTCTTTCCAAACATCTGTTATTTGACCTTACGCGTGGTTTGGGTAGATTTTGTCGCTGTATATCTGGTATTGTAACTGCGTATATCACTGGCATGTTGGAAAAAGTTGTTGAATAGTTTACGAAAGGAAGAAGTAAAACGAAAGGGTTGACATGACCAGTTCTTACAACTATCATCTCACCTCAAACTTTGTGGCCTCGCTTGCTTTACACGTAACTTTTCCAGAATCCCCCACAGCATCCAAAGAAAACTTACTCGACCAAGAATGTCCCAATACTCTGAGTCTGGCCTACAAGAATCAAGAACACCGAAACGAAAAAATAAAAACAGTTTCTAATCGCAAGGGTTTTGACATGAAAATTACGCGTCGTATTTTCAACTTTCTTCTCGATGTTTGGAAACGTGATCAAACACGGTCTTTCCTGTTTGATATTTGACTTCCTCTACCCTTGCTTAAAAGCGCGCGATTTTGGTACAAAGGCAGCCTGTGCAACCCTGTAAGTTGATTTATTGCTAATGAAATTTAATGGTTTGAGTTGTTGGTCGAGCAAACGCTGTTTCTTCACTGGTTAAATTCATCAATCGTGCTTATTTTTAGCTAAACTTTGAAACACTGCTATGTTTATCTACTGCGATTTCCATGAACAATTCTCAGAAGACGCAAATAAATACATGTCTGTCCATTGTAATTACGTCGGCAGGCGGAACAAGTGTCTTATATGGCAAGTCTTCTATCAAGCACTCAGAGAATAGCGCGAATATTAAATTCATACTTTACTGACAAGATTCAAAATCTTACCTTTCTGTAAGACTTTTCAGTGAAATTGAAGAGAAGTGGGTGCTTTTCCACAGCAAATTGCTGATAGACTTGCTTAGTTCTTGAGACCTGTGTTGAAGATCAAAAATTGAAGGTCAAGCGTCTTACTGTCTATTCCAATACAAGCAACAATCAGTCAAGTGGTACTGACCGCTTCGTCCGGAGCAGCTTCCCTTTGATTCGTTAAATTTAAGATTGCTGAGCTCTCAGATTGGCAAAAAAGGCGTCTAAAGTTATGCCCCTTTTCCCGCGATTAGCGGTAGTAACGTGTTTAGTTCGAATTCTTACAAGTTTACTGGGTCATTTCGTTCTTTGTGACTGGCCAGACGTGTTTAACTTGCAAACTGTGACGTAGTTCTTTAGAGGTAGCTATATTACGGGTAGTGTTTAAGTAACTTACCCTGTACTCGACGTGCAATCCAGTTTTGTTGATAAGCCAGTATGGGGAGTAGATAAATAGTTCTCTTGTTCCAGATTGATGCATTGATAATACTCCAAGGGACTAAAATTAAATGTTAATATTTATTTTTGAGTCATTTTCATTTATGTTCGAAGCTAATTGACAGTTGAAAAAAATTTATATGTCTTTGCCACTGCTTATTTACACCAATGAATGGATTGAGGCCCAAACGATTGTCGTAATTAACACGGCTTTTGAAATCTATACCTAAAGTAGTTTTCAACTATGGAAAGAGAGTACTGTGCTTGCTCGTATTTTCAGAAGAGGGCCCTAAAATACCACGGCTCAGTTGCTCCAGCTTTCTTAAGCTCAATAGAAATACGTTCAGAACTTACAAGTTCTTTCGCAGTTTCTTCCTGAGATTGCATTAGCAATTCTTGCGACTTGCCACCTTCTCTCTTCACAGTTAACTGTCCAATCCAGTTGACTTCTTTGTAATCTCTTAGCTACGAAGAGGGGTAGACAAAACCACAGTTCCATTTATAAAACAATGTGTACACTGTAGATTTATTATATGGCTAGCTCGCGAGCGCACAAGACGACCCAAATCCTGTGTTGCGATTGGCCAACCAGGCAAGATGGGGCTATCCTGGCCGCTCGGAATTACCCGCTGTCACGCGAAAAAACTGTTGTTCTTTGTGCCACATACTATACCTTTATCTACCTTTGACCAAGCTTGTTCGGTCAAGACGGCTGGTTATTGGCCTCGTTTTTGCGTGTTTTTGGACCTCGGCTACGTCTCTTTCTAAGAACGCGCAAGAAAAAGAACTTGACCAATATTCAGCCATCCTGACCGAATGCTTGATCAAACCCAACATCTCGACACTAAAATCGTATTCAGAAACGATCACACGAATTAAAGAGGAATTTGCATGGCCTGTTAAGTAAAGCTATCCAGACACCGTATGTATGCTTTGATGTGCTTTAAGGACAGTTGGTTGTGGTTTACTACATCGTTAACGCCTTATGAGCATCACTGTACAATGTACTTTATTACCGAGCCAAATTTCTCGACAGCGAGAGCGAGAGGAACAATGTTCATGTAACTTTCCGAATTTTCGTAAGAAATTTTGAAACCCACCGCTGCGAACTTTCCTCCGCACGTTCGGAAAGCTAAGCGAAATTTCGCGAGAAATCTAAGCAACTACCATTCCGAAAATAACTACCATTCTCGTTTCGATCGAAATTACGTTAATTTTCACCGAAAAACTTAGAAATAATCCAAAAATCGTGAAAATTCGTTTGCATTACTTTTGCACGGTGCAGTAATAGTTGGCCTTAAATGGCAAAGAGTAACTTCTGTTATAATCATGTAACACTGCCGTACCGTTACGTTTATTTCACAGGCGTCTCCTGGACACCCACTGACAAGAGGCACTTTATCTCCAGGAGGAATGACTTTGTCTTCTCCATCTTTTTCCTGCTAACGGATATCAATAGGGTAAGCCTTACAGGCAAATAACTTCAAAACATACCGGATAACCAAATCATTAACAAATGAAGGGGTAACTGTCTTCATTCTGCGTCAGTTAACGAAAGTGAATGACGCAATTCCATTTTTTGGTAGAAAGGCTTTCAATCTGTTTTACTAGTTAAGGACATCAAATAAACTCAAAAACATATATGCAACACTTAAGAGTGAAATGCCAAAACCGCTGCAATTGAAAGCAGCAAATTCAATTTCACTGGAAGAGAGAAAGCAGTTCTCCTTTCCTTTTCTTTAAGGATATGCTCTTTTCAAGAAGGAAACCTCAATTTCTTTGAATTTGCAACTTGACCAAGCTCAAAGTATGTATTTTCTGACCGAGTCTAGGAAATCCAAGTCATATAAAAAAGCCAAGTGGTGGCCATTTTTCGCGCCAAAAGTGTTAGACGTCATGCCTGTTCTTCGTTATCTGAACAGCAAAGAATAGCAACGTCTCTCTTATGATCACCCTTTTAGCACAGAAATTTACTCCTCAGTCAGGTATCAGACACAGCAAAACAACAGATGAAGGTTACTTACCTGGGGTGACAGCACCAGCTCAAAAGGAAGTTTATTGTGCACGACTAGGGGAGGGTACAAACGGATCACGTGATGCGGAGAGTCAACACCGGCTGGCAGTTTGTTCAAGTTGTCTGCCTGACACAGAGCCTACAAACGTAAAACATAAAATGACAAGCTACAATTAAGATCATGCATTTTTCTATGTACTCCCGTTTGACTTGATAAATGGAATGACAGACGGTAAATACGAGACTTGTTTAGCAGAACTTGCTTACGTCAGTATTTACATTTTTCCTCATTAACATGCGACAGAGAAGGCACCATGCTAAATTCGTATTGACTTCAAACATTAAAAGAGCTTGTGAAACTAGGTAATTACTGCTATTTTGGCTCTGTCGGTGTAATATTCGAGAAGAAATTACAAAATTTAACTTCTGGATGGAATAAGCGCTATAATGAGGTCATGCATTTTTTGTAAAATGTTTAGTTTTAAAACCCGCGCTGTACAAAGAGCATTCAACACACTCGGCTCAAATTTCTTATGCCCTTTCAATATTCAGAACTGAGTTTTCGTTGCTTGATCAGAATCTGAATCGCTTCTGTGCTATTGAGGAAAATATTGCAAACAAAGATTCCCTTATATAAACTAGAAAAAAAAAAAGAAAAGAAAGTCTGAGGGATAGTGTAGATACCTTGATATAGAAAGCAGAGGAAGTCTGTGAATCCTTGGATGAAGAACAAACCAGCACACAAGAAGGTTCCTTCTTGGTAAACTTACTCCAAGTTAACGATGAAGATGATATATTATAACTGAAAGAAATATACTCTAAAATTAAATTAAGCAAGCTGAACACCACACTAGAAGCAAACGGTAATGGCAAGAAAGGCATCGGGCTTCCCATCCGTGGCTATGGTAACTTGTTCTACCCATTTTACCGAAGAATATTTTGGCAAACTGCTTGTCACCAGAACGACTAACCTAGAGTTCCTAGTTTACTTTTTCTATCAACAATTTCTTTCGCCTACTGACGAAGTAAAAAAGTTGCCAATGAACCCAGCTTCCTAACTCTTGGTATCTTAGGTAAGTATCCTATCTTGCTGAAGGCCATACTCACTCAGGACCACTGGGTTTCACAAAAAGCTCTTCGCTGTACGTTGCGTACAAAGGGACGTTATGCACACCAGATGGCTCGACAGTAAACAGTTTCACATAAGGCTCCGCTCTCGACTCCGTCGAACCTTGGCGCCGAGCGAAAATGTCAACCGAAACTTGAAGGTGATTTTGGACCTACAAATATAAAACCAAAACATAACGTGATAATATGATGAATCTAAGAGGACTTGAATTGTAAAGGTTATTTATTTAACGTAAGACATTACCAAAAGGCACGAAATATACGGTTGATATCCTACCTGCAATGGTGACCGAATTGTGACTGTCTTGCGACCATTCTTAATTTCTACCTGAACAACAAGGTACCATTTATGATTTGCCTGTGCAAAACACCAAACATTAAAGGCAAAAATTAAATCAATTGTCAATATAAAATTATATTTAATGTAACTCTATGCACAGAGTACCTCACGAGTGACTTTATCGATCTTTCTCGCAAAGGAATCAAAATGATATGGAACAAACCCGCCGTCCGTTTTTCAACTATTTAATAATTTATCAAGTTCAAACAAAAGAAATCATAACCATGATGGCTTTTGAGTATCAGATTTTAATCTTACTCTTTCTTCGTTTTCTCCGCTGTTTTAGATTCAATTGAAGAGATTCACTATATCATGCACTCGAGACCACGTTTTACTAACATTTCCAAGCTGTTTTCTCGGTGTTTGCAAATGTGGTAAACCACGGTCTCTCGAGTTTGATATATTACTTCGCCTCCAGCAATTGCAAGCTTATGTATTTTATTGTTACACAGTTCCTTCAAAATATGCTTTGCAGAATGGCTTCAACTTTTGCTCATAATTGAAGGCCTGCCGTTGTTTCCATCCAAAAAAATACGTCAACTTATATCTTGTATTGATATCTTTCTTTTCATTAGACTCATTTCCTAATAATATGGAATTAACAGAACCATGAATAGCAGGTATCCAGCAATTACCTCTTGAAGCACAGCATCTTTTGGAGAAAGCTTATGTAAATACGATCCAGATCGAGCAATAGAGATGAGAGAGACATTGTAAAATCCATCCACCTATGGGAAAAAGTAATACAAAAGACACATCAAGTCTTCGAAAACCGGTCAAAGGAGCGGCGTCAGTTAAAATAACTCATGACTTCTGAATATTTCAAGTTTGTCTTGTGTACTCGGTCACAAACTTTTCTGTTGTAAGCTTCGATCCCCTGTTTCGTAAGATTTGTTCACACCTTTTTTCTATCTTTCTGATTTTTATTTCTAGGTTCTTGTCACTTTGAGGGTAGTTCTGGATAACTCAAAAAAAAAAAAAAAAAACTAAAATATCAGCGCAGGTTCCCTAAGAGACTACATGTATCTACATAAGTTAAATAACATGTGTAATTCCCCTTGTAGAATTTGGAAACTTTCGATATCATATCGATAGATCCAGTGAGGGAGAAATGGAACTCACAGTCACAGAGATAATGTTGTCATCGTCCACAGCACTATCAGGTCCTGCAGCTTCACTATCTTGTTCGTTGCTCTCTGCAACATGATGTGGTGCAAAAATTCCACCAACTAGGGCACCGATGTTGGCAATGGTATGACCGACCTCAGTTTCTGCAGGTATAAACAAAATACCAAGTTCTTCACCTTCGACGTAGTATCTGAGTATAAGAAACTATAAGCTCAGCTGTTTACTCCATGTTGGACTTAAAGTGTTTGACGCAACTAAAGATTCAGTCTGGATTGTCTAGGGTTGTTCACCATTTACCCAAAAATGCCGGGAATTTGGGTCACAATGTAAATGGTAGGACTGAAAAGTTTGGCTCCACCGACCGGAAAAAACGTCATGAAAGGTAGTCCAAAATTTTTGACCGATATATCCGAGTGGAAAATGCGCTTAACATTTGCATTTCCTCACCGCCATCTTGGAATTATGATCAGGTTGAACTCGTCCTAGTCTCTTTCAGTAAAATCGGGGTCTTTGAGTAAATGATAAATGGCCGAACTGAACTGAACTTACCATCGGGCATTTTTGCTTACCATTTACACAAACTGTTGGAGAACCTCTTTCTGTTTTTTTTGTTTTTGTTTTTGACTCACCAAAAGTAGAACGAGGATCATTTTTTTCTTCATGTTCTTCTGGAGGTGGATGGGCACTTAACATCTCAATATCGTTGTTTGCCTTTATAGCTATGGCTTCATCCTCCGGTATCGACTCTTTGCTTGGACTTGAAGATAGCTTAGGACCTTGTGGTGACCTTGCAGTTTTCCCACCGCACTCTGCGGCTGAATCTGGAGGCAACTTTTTCTTGGGACTGCTTGTCTTCCCTTGCTGTTCGCCAATTTGGAAGGAGACCGGATTCTGCTGGGAACGTTTTCGTTGTCTGATGGCCTCTAGTGATAAAGGTTCAGAAGAAGCTCGTTTCTTTCTTATTTTTTGTAGTTTGTCCCTGAGGTGATTAAAGAGAGGCTCAGACAAGATGCGCTTTAGGTCCCGGTGTTGACATTTGTTGGAGCTATTGGGCAGCTCCATCGCGACATCTGCCAGACTCTGCTGTCTGACAGCTGGCTGTTTTCGAGTTCTCTGACGAACCGATAGTTGATCCGTGTCTGGAACCTGATGAACAGAAAAAAAAAGATGTGACAAAGGAAGATAAATGGACGGAAAATGCACGTCTTCCTCCTTTTGCCAGTGAAACATTACATTACAAGACTTGTGTATTTACAACTGTACAAACTTGAATCTTGTTTTGCGTTTTGCCGGCATGAACTTCGCAGAATGTTACACCATCAACACTGGGGCCTTAGCGGACAAAGAAAAAATTCCTTTATGGAGCTTTTTGGCGTTCTCGAAGAGTATTAGCCGAAGCAATTCCATGCACATGTGAAATGTTCTGTATGAGATTGTCACGTTTCGCATATACACAGAAAACAAGTTGATTAGTTAACCGCTTAGAAACAAGGGTGACACTTAATAGTTTTCAAACTAATGAACTTGTGGCCCTCTTACAAGTAGCTCAGCATAAAAAAAAATTACAAATAAAAATCTTAAAAAATCTTATTAAAAAAGCAAAAACTAGATAAGATTAAGATTTAAAAAGCTAAGGTAAACCAAAACATAAGGTAAGATCATACTACTTAACTTACTCGATCTAAAAAGTATTATCTAAGAATCAAAGGAGTAAAAATTAAATACTTATAGTCGACATGGCTATTATCACAGTCGACATCGGAAAGTCTATCTCCATTGGTTCTATCCGACACACAATATTCAAGAACGGATAACATACCTGATGGTTCGGGCTCACAGTAACTGCTGAATGAATTCCAAGCTACGAAAAAACAAACAAATCTATCCGTGAAATGATTTTAGCAGTACCTTTTGTAGTTTTCAGTGACATATCCTAAAGAATTCCATATATAATCACACCTATTATTTGCACTCTTAGATTTATTTTGTGTTAACTGGTGCACAGGCCAAAAGCTTGGCTTTAAAGCTAACAAAATAAATTCAGTTTATTATTAGTAAATTGCTCAAAGCAATACAAGATAAGAAACGCGACTGCCGTTGCAGCTACCATTGCTGATTTCGTTACCCTCTCCTGTGAGGTGACATTCGTGGTACATATAACGGAAATCCGTGATTTTCATTGGTTTTTTTAATGCGCCTATTAAAATGCAAAGTTTAAACTGAAATAGAACTGATATAGCGTAGATGAACACTTTGCTCTTAAGTTCAACAGCAAAATCTATTACACTAAGCCAAGAAAAACAATAAAATGGAGCATGAAAAAAATTGAAAAAAAATGAGATATGTTAAATCTAACTACGTAGCCCACTTTTCAGATTGTACCTCATTATGAATGACAAATGTTGGTCCTGGAACTGTTCTTAGCTTCTTCCTTCTATCCACTGTCCATAGCTACGAACCACAAACAACAAACAACAAAAATAGCACTGTTTGCCATCGAATGACGATTTCCAACAACAGTTTGTCTAATTCTAATGTTGAAAACACAATCCTGTCCGAAATACTGTTGAACGTTAAGAGAAGAAAAACACTAATTTCAAAATAACGTAAAATTAGAAGTGAAAGTAGCATTAACCCTTACGCGGCTCTTGTTTAATCCTGGTTTAATGCAAGAAGGTACTAGGCAACAAGTAGTAAGGCGTGAACTGGCAACATTCTTTCTTAATGATAGTACCTCACTCAGTTCAGATAAGATCTGTATAGCTCTTGGCGTAACAGTCAGCTGCAAGTCGTCATGTGAATTGATGACCACATAAGTAGCTTGCGACTGTCTGTCTCGATCGGTAGCATCGACTTCATCAGGTGGTACTGCATCTATTGCATCTACAGCGTGGTAGCTCTTGGCATCGCTGGTGGGGTCTGCAAACACCCTTTTCGTGGATTGGACAAAAGTGGCCATGGCTCCTTCATAGTCAAGATCGTCTTCATCATCAGATGTGGCGTCAATTGGATACTGACGACCCTTTGATCTCTTTCCTGACCTGCAATGGCATATCAGTTACTCCAGTAAAAAGTTTTAGCAAGCAAGCGCCCCAAACTGCAAGACAAGTTCCCTTTGCAAATCCGGCAGGAAATACTTGCTTATGAAACGTTTTCCGAAACTGAATGGGAACAACTGCATGGTAATTGACGAATGACCAAATCTCTCGTGATATATCGTTCTTACAAAAAGAAGACAACGTAAAATACAATTATACAATAAAAGAATTGGAAAGTAGATAAATGGCTTTTTACACGACTGCTACGACCTGAAGACAAATGCCAAGAAAACTACCGACTCGTGTGCAACATATACCTGAGAGACATACAATGAGTATTAACACGGATAGAGGAAAATGAAACAATTTAAATTTCCCATATGTCTAAAATGAAACCTTACCATCCTCGCCTACCGGAACACTGCAACGAAGACAGTCGCCGGGGCCGTTTAATGGAAGTTCTTTTCTGTGCTTGAGACCGTAAACCAGAGTCAGTCACATCCGCAGGCTTAGAAGCATCTGTGATGTCTCGCGGAGGACCGTCGCACGATTCCACATCTTTTGGAGAGAAGCTTGATACATACCCTTCTGCCAGAAAGAGCTAAAGAGGAAACATTGACCAATCACAAAGACAAATTTTGGCCGCTTATTTCTGAAAAACGTGGATCGTACAAAATTAATTCTGACTATTACATTTTTCATTATTTTACAAAGAGCAGATGGAAGCAGTGACATCCCAGATTGTTACCTTAACTTGTACTTTCCACATGGTCTTCTCTTCCTCCACGATTACCGGCTCAAGTAACGGTTCCCAAGCGGCCAGACATTCATTGTAGTACGAGACTTGAGCCGCCACATCTCCTTCTACTTTGAGCTAGTTAACAAAAACAATCAAACTCGGAGGTAAGTCATCAACTAGTTGTCTGGAGGCGGCGTGGCCGAGTGTTTAGGACGCCGGGCTTGAAATCCGCTGGTCTTGAGTCCCGAATCTCGGTAGACCCTTGTTCAACTGTTCGGCAAAGAGCCAGCCAACTGGTCTGCCTCCCTTCAATTGGGATTTTTAAGCCTATTACGTTTATTTAAAATATTGTTTTTTCTTTTTTTTTTTTTCAGTTTAACTGGCATGCCTGAGAACTCGCTAAGTGCAGCTAAGCGTATTGACCAATATAAACATTAAATATTTTACCCTTTTTAACATTAGTCAAATATTCTCAAAGATACTTTCATAAAAAATGCATGGCAAACGGAAAGGACGAGTTTGAATCTAAAAACCGTAATAAGCGTTAAAGCCAATGTTCTCATCTAAGCAACTATTTAGTTCAACGTTTTCACTCTAGCAATCAACATTAAGAAATAATATAAAGTCAAATGTCGTTCTTAAATTGTTTTGCTTAATTTATCCTGTTTATTGTTGATCAAAACACGCTTAATCTCTTTAATGAGTTTCATACTTGTATCATAGTATGTACCTGTGCAGTCCAATCACACACTTTGCCGGTCACGAATGAGCGCACCAACAGCAATGGGATATGAGCTCCTTCAATCTCATTCACAAACACCACTTGAACTTCCTTTGTTGTTAAACTCAGCTGATGGTAAAAAATAGTAATTTTTGAATAACTTTCACTCTCGTGTAATTCAGGAATCTCGCTTAGGCAACTAGGACGTTATTATGACAACGTGCTGGAAAATAAATAAATAAATATACATTTATTTTACGCCATTTTCCACTAATTGTCCATGGCGCTTTACAATACTTTAAAATTAAAATCCTAAGTTTAAAATCCTAAAATTAAACTCCTAATCCTTTAAAAACCTAAAATCCTAAATCCTAAAAGTTAAAATTAAAAGTTAAAAAGTAAAAACTGCAAATCAAATGCACGCTTAAAAAGATAAGTCTTAAGATTAGCCTTAAAAAGTGCCTCTGATGATGAAAGTCTGATCTGGAGGGCTAGTTTATTCCAGAGCCTTGGTGCCGCAAGACCAAACATTAGACCAAATTCGAGGTTATATTAAACACTAAATTTAACAAATTTTACCTTATCACCGGTCGATTTCCTTGTCACCAACTTGGGTTTGGAATCTTCAGTTGCTATAAAACGAAATATTGAGTGCGTCAGAGAAAAGTTTGGTTACTTCGTGACAGATGTCATTAGATCGTTAAAAATAAACACTTTTGGTTCACATTAGTATAACGGAGAAAGTGATTTATAATTACAGGGTTAATGCCTGGGTTTTAACCGTACACCCCCTCTCTCCCCCACTAATACCCATATTACTTCCCTTTACCTTTTTTCTTATACCAATACTCGGCCGAGGCTGGTCTGGCATCCCACAAGTCGCCAGGAGAAGCTATAACCTCATGTCCTGTTGTCTGAATACTTTCATCAACCTTTAGAAAGAGTACAAAAATAAATAAGTTGCTCTAGGTGAGTTGAAATGTGACTTCCTCTTTTGAACTCCAAAGAGAACAATTGAGAAAAACGATTAAAATGTTCATAAACTCAGTTGAATGTACAACCGAGAGGTGAAACACGGCATAAAACAAAGCTAAGGAGACATAGAGCGGTTTTCAAATGGGTGTCCTAAAACCAAAACCAAAGTTATCACTCTAGCTAATCACAAAGGACGCAAACAATCCAGTGAGTCAATCAAATCTCGAAGTATGTAGCTGACGCGAAGCAGGCGAAAACGTGTGCGAGTGAGTCACAATTGGTTTTGGGGTTACTTCTGATTGGATGAAAAACAGGCGAGAGTTTTTTAAGCCAATCGCGTAGCGAAGTAAGTGCAAAACCAATTACTTTTCGACACTCAAATTAAATGAAAACCGCTCTATCTTTCACAATACACCTCCACGCGCCAAGGATTATTAACAGATACGGCAAAATGTTGGGGCAATCTGACAAACCACCTAAAGAAAACTGCGATACACTAGAATCCCACTCAGGAGGCGTAGTGTTGAGCTATTTTTTGACAAATTACCCGGAACAACGCTTTGAGTCCCAAGAATAAGTGGTATGAATGACCTGGCCAAGTTTGACAATGCGATGCTTGAATGTTCACATTTGGCTCGATGTACCCTTAGAAGAATTACTTTCCATCATTTTGTTGGAATTTACCACTTTTTAATTACATACATTTCTTGCCAGCAATCAAGTTTGCCACACATTTTGAATGTAAATATCAAAATCAACACAGAACAAATCAAAATCAAGGTAATATAATGTAATGTAATGCGATACGATTCAATGCAATGCAATACAACGCAACGCAACGCAACGCAACGCAACGCAACGCAACGCAACGCAACGCAATGTAATGTTAAGACTTTAAGGTGTCAGTAAGGGACAAACAAACCTTTTGTTGCCCTGTTAAAGCTGCAACAACATTGCTGAGAGTGGTAAGCAGCCCAGGAGAGAATTCGAACACCATCTCTTCCAATGAAATAGTAATGTCCTGACCACCTTCGCTAGAAGCGGGCGTTAAGTACTCGAAAGTCAGCGAACAAGGATTCAAAACCTGTAAGAAAGGTTTACTCATTGGTACATTGCTTAAGTTTTACCTAACCTGAGTATCAGGCTTTCCGAAGGGGAGGGGATGTACTTTCAAAAAGCCCAACACTCAGGCTAAGCCATATCAAATTATCATGTTGGGCAAAAGTCACAAAATGAAACACTTACAGAAATGAAAGATTTATTCGAAACTCCAAACTGAAGCTCTCTGTAAACGATACATGAAGAAGGTGACCATGACAGATCAAGGTGATCAAAAGCAAAATGACGTCTGTGTAGAACGAAAACGGGAGTTGGCTTGCGAAGAATTACAGAAAATAAAATCAAGTGCATCAGATAGAATCCATAATGGAAAAGCAATATAGAAGGCAGTGAACAAATCGCCGAGCCAAGGGAACTGAAGAAGACATACAAAGAGGACTCCACACGCAAGGTAGCGCACTATCAGGAACGATGGAGAACCCTTAAAAAGACATGATGTAAGACAACGTATGCAATAAAACACAATACAAATAAACACTCCCCAATAGGGCTTTTCGAGGTTACGTTGGCCACCAGCCAACCAGTGACTTTACCCCCTATTAATGTCATTGGTCATCCTGCAAATTACGAGAGACTAAAGTCGTCTTCAAGTGACCTCGAGCACAATTCATAACCCGATACATAAAGTGCCATTTCTAAAGTTACCTTGTAAGATGTCTTCTTTACATCAGGAAACTGTGAGGCTTGCATGTGGAGATTTGTGAGATTTGCAGAAACCATCTGTTTCGCGTCTTCCAGCTTGTAATCAAACTGCACCTCCGCCTGAATGAACGAAATTGAAAGACCATATAAAAATAACGTACGTGCTAGTCCTGTTTTATTTCTTTCTGCTCCCTTATTTTAAGACGTCTTCGTTTCATTTGTCTATCAATCACAAATGCCCTCGGAAAGCAATATTCTTCGTACAAAGTATCAAAACTATAAAGAGCGACTATCTATCGCAAGAACATTAACAAAACAAAACCAACATAAAGCACTAAAAGTCGTATTTCAATTTACAGAAGAATAATACAGAACGTTTTCACTCACGTGGCCTGAAGCCATACGTGAAAGTGTTTCCATAAGGAAAGAATTCAACTCCCACGGGATTGGTTTGGGAATATTACGAAGGACTGGAGCTCGTAACGGCAAATTCTTAAATTCGCTACTCCGGCATATTTACCTTCACAAACTTCAAATGACAATTCTCTTTCTGAATTTCAAATTGATTAAAAAAGTATAAAAAATAAAATTGATAAAATTGATCGAAACCGAAGCAAAAACATCAGTCCACCATATTGACTTGTATTTTCTTAAATCCTGAAGAAGTCCAGTTAAACTTGACGAACCGATGATTTCAAAATCAGTTTTAACCTCGGATGAATCCCGAAAGAGCAAGTGAAAGTTTCAAAGAAACAGTTTAATAGCTTTAATTATCCCTACTGACCTGGACAATAAGTGCCTCACTGTCTTTTTTTGTGGCGTCGGACATTAAGATAATGTCCGGCTCCTTAACTACACCATGAACAGAAATCTTCATCTGGGTCCCTTGAGAACGCAACGTTGCAGCATCCACCTGGTTAAGAGCCCCAGTTGCAGTGATAACTTCACTTTCAAGCCTATGCAAGGGCACATCCCCGTTTCCAGGATCAAGGACTCGACCAGGGGAAGTAACGAATGATGTTTGGCTGGCAATTGTGGTTTGACGCTGCTCCCGCTCATACAAATCAGACGATGGGGCGGTGAAGAACTCCAGTAAAGGAAGTATAAAAGGAAAGTTCACAAAGATGGTAGCATTTTGCAAGGAAATGTCGACTGAAATTAAAGAACAAGAAGAACTTTTAACATTTTTGTGTGAAGACAACTTACAAGATTAACAATGCATTTTAGACCAGGCAACTGTTGCTTTCAACAATTTTTTTCCAATTTGTTTGGGTGTTTTTTCTTTACTTAGAAACTACAAAATCGATATGAATGCTTGTCAAACAAAGAGGACTGTTATATTTCCAAACGATTGTTGAAAGCCAATGAAGCAGAGTATAGTTACTGTATTTGTTTACACGTAACAAGTGTACATTTTACTCGGAGTAGAAGCTTTGGATTATTAAACATTTTGAACAAAGTTAGGAATATCATTTCACGACAACGGCAGTCTCCTTGCGTTTGGGCTCATTTAAACGCAGGCATTCCATCTTGAGATCAAAATTTTCATTTTTGCGAGCTGGAAAGCCCAGAACTGCACCAGTTGTTTCACAAAACGTCTTTAATTTGTGTAGAACTGTTTTTATTAAAGATCAGCCATGAGAACAAACCTTTCATCTCTCCAGAAGGCAACTGGCAGAAAGCTATGTCACACATTTCTTTGCTGGGAGATTTTGTAACACTGGCATTTGTCGCCTTTTTCTTGTCGATTAACCTTTGATCAAAAATGAAATTAACTTATCAGTGACTGATGAATCAAGACAAACTTCATCGACAAAACTGCAATAAAAGTAAGCATTTGTGTTACGCTTACCTTGGAAAAGCAGAAACTGTTCCTTTTCTAACGTCTTCCACTACGCAGCCATTAAGCATGCAATGAATTTGAACAGATCTGTCACTGGGCAAAACAACGGTAACCACACTTTTGTCCACTTCACACAGACATAACCGTGTTGCTGGATCGCAAAACGATGACTGGGAATCAAACGGATCCTGCAAGACATAAAGATATATCAAACTGCCTTGCAACGATCTTTGCGGTCGGGAATCCTTAAGTCTTAGGTCTTTCACAGTTAGGTGCTGAATGAACTGATACCCAAGGTTAAATGGTGCATTGCAGCAGTAAACTACGTGAACACGTCAAGTGACAAGGAGGCTAAAGTGGCCCTTACTCTGTCACTTAAGGTACATTCGTTCGTTCGTCTGGATCAAGATCAATGATCTAACATCACTCAGATCGTGGCGCATCTAAGAAACTGATGAATCCTTGCCGAGAGTGGATTCACCGGTTCTTTTGCTGCACCGATCAGGATCAATGATGCAAGATCACTTAGATCATGGTGCATCAAAGAAACCGATGCGCCCACAATGGATTCACTGGTTCCTTTGATTCGTCATGATCCGGTGATCAGAGATCAGGATCCTGATCCGTATCATTCCAAAGAAACGCTCCCTTAGTTTATTGTGTGCGTTGGGTAAATTCAAGACTTCTCTAAAATAAAAATTGATTTGTATCTCAATAAGAAACTAGCAGCGTACAGGAACAGTGAGAAGTCTTCAGGTTCCTTAAAGAAAACGCTCGACTAATAAAGCACATCTGCTCAGTACCTCGGCCCCTTTGTACCACAACACAACATTTCCTTGTGATATGATTGCGGTAATTGATTGCAAATAACTTACCAGAGGTTTCTCATTACTGTACAGAGTAAGGCTCGCTCCGGCAAGATCAAATGAAAACACCATCTGATCCCACACTGTGTCAGTAGCTTCCTGAGTTGGACCAGGTTCTATGAAGACAAACCACTACATATATCTGTTGAGCTGTTACATGTGTTTCACTAAGGAACAGGTATCATGATTATTCAGTAAAATATACAGCTGTTTTAGGAAACGTATATCAGAAATAAAATTATCTTCACCACCTCTACGCTTATTCCATAATCACGCAGCAACTACTGTACTTCTACCCAAGTAGCTAAATTTACAATGCTCAATCCACTGGAATCACACTACAAGCAGAGACGTCCAAAAACAATCCAATCATACCTGATGAAGCATTAGTTGCAATAGTAGGTTCAATCTGTTCTTCTTGTTCCTCTGCCAAGTTTTCAGATGTTTGATTTGCCTCTACAAAACAACAAAAATGGACGTATCATATCAAACACGAGAGAAAACGTTCATCATAATTTCAAACAACGACAAGAGAGTGCCTGGAAATTTCAATAAACACTGCCTCTCGTGTTTTCTATATGCCCTCAATTGATACTAAACCTACGGAGAAACAGGGAAATATTATCATTACCATCTATGGTAATTATGAACACATTTCCCAACACTGTGACGATTATGACTACTTTTGTGTTAATACACTGAATTATCAATGACCCTGAGAAGCTGACTCTGGATGTAGACTAATTTAATGCTTTGAGAACAATACACTGGTTCAGTAACAAACACGTGTTACCTTCCATCAAAGCGTAACCTTCAGATTCCTTTAGATTTTCTTGAAAAAGTGTAGTGAGTACGTGGTAATCTTGTTGACCCAGATTCATCTATAAAAAAAAAGAAGGAAATATAAAACAAATTTCGCAAACTTGATATTGCAGCTGCGAATTCGCAATTGAGGGGAAAAAAGGTAACATTCATTTACATGCAATGGAGCCACGTCTCCGTATAAAACTTTTAAAACATACAAAATCTACATAAAATGTGATATGATCACGTTTGTTACCACTTTTAACGATAAATACCGAGAAATTATGGTGTTCAAAAGTCTTAGCGCTAACCAACATTACTTCAGCCAACTCTGACAACAGTTCATGGTACAGAATGATCTTTACAATGATGCGCCGGAAAGAGGGCCAAACCTGAACCAGAATTTAATCGGTATTACGCTGGCATACGTTGTTTTAAGAAAGACATTCAAGAAATTTCACACAACCAACGGTGACATACCTTAACAAAGTCCAAGGTGGCAGAACATTCTAGAACCGGGACGTCTTGGCAAGAAGGCTGCAGTGAACGTTTTATGTTCGCATCAAGTTTTATTGGCTCGATAAGATGTCGCTTGACAACAGCAGATGAACTTAAATCCATGACACCCCTACAGCCGGACAAAATAAATGACGAAACACATCTACTGAACACTCCAGTTAACATCATCTAAATCGCATTCCAGTTACTTGAATGTACAATTCACTGATACATGGTGGATTTGAAGTTTTTAACTTACTTGTTCCTGTAGGAACAAATTAATCGACATTTTGAAAAACACAGGTTGAAAAACCTCTAGTTTGGAACATTCACCATTCGCGGAAACTAGTGTTCCATGGGAAACTAACGAACACCTTCATTTATCTCCAAAATTTAGATTTAAATTGAGATTCTTACCATAACAATTTAGATTCTCTTCGTTTACTGCTTAGTAAAGAGGTTTACAAAAAGGAAATTAATTATCTTATCTGATGAAGCATCCTGCGGCTTCAGAACAAAAACTCGGACATTTCTCGAAATGATGACTGTATTTTTCATACCATACACTGTTTAATGGTTGAAAGTACTCCGAAGGACACAAGGAATAATCCATTCTGGTCCTCCACTACAGAAAAACAAAAAACAAAAAAAAAAAAACATGCTAACCTCGCAAGAAATGTGGCCTACCTCGTTAGCTGCACTGATTGTAGAGACAATTCCATGACATCAAATACACTCTCCTTGTCGTCGTGTTCACCTGGCAATGGTAGAAGATCAAATTCATTCTGAAGATCCAAATGTCCTAGATCAACAAGAAGCATATCGACCGAGTGAGAGTGGCGCGGAATTATCACGAGTGGAGCACTGATTGCCACTTGTAAAGCAATGCGGGTTCCCTGGCTTTGAATCGACTCTATCTGTAGAAATCAAACATCAAAGTGTTAGGGAAGTATACCAATTGAAGAAGAAATTCAACAATTTCCACCATCCGATTCATATTTAACACCGATGTCGTTTCAGGATTATAGAAGCTGATGCAAAGAAGGGGATAAGAGAAGTGAATGTGTATAAGAACGAGAATGATGATGTGGATGAAGATGATGATGGAGATGAAGATGAAGATGGAATGCGGATAATTAATGAGGGTAACGATGTGGATGGTGACGAGGAAATAGATGAGGATAACAACAAAAATGTGGATTGAACTAAGGATTAAGGGCCCATTAACCGATTCATGCGCGCGCTCGCGCGCGTTGCTAAGGAGGTGAAATTTCACTTCCGGTCACTTACGTCAGCCTGAGCACGGAAAATAAAAACAACTCAAAAAGTTGCAAATTCGCATACATTTTAGACGTTTTTCTTTGTGTTTCGCAAAATGCAAAGTAAAAAAAGTACAAGCAAAGACAAAATAAGAGAAAGACGGAAAAACAAGAGCAATAGAAACAGAAAAACTAACTCCGTGTGGCTTTGTTTGATCTTACCGAAGTGCGCTGGTAATGTAAATTGCGCACGCGCTGATAGGGTAACTTCCAATAGATATCGGGCGCACTTCCGGTTTCTTTAAATGCTAAAGAAAACGCGGTTTTTCATTAAATCCAGCCTTTTTCGACGAATTTCGATTAAAGCCAACGTTGGCAACATAGCTATGCATTCCTTTTTCGAAATCGTGCTCTTTTCAGAAAATTACGAATTTTTCAATATTTTGAAATGCTCTCAAAATCTGACCTTTTAGAAATGAAACAAACTCGATGCATAGCGTAATGAGGATTTAAATTAAAATACTAAATCAATGGAAAAAATCCCGAGAAAGTAATTTGCCTGGGAGCCTTTGCATTTTTTCTGTATTAGTCACATGACCATGGGCGTGGCCTGATGACGTCATCACTAGTGTTACTGATCATGAAAAAGTTGAAACACATCAAATAACTCTGAACTAATTAAAAATGAGGAGGTTAGATGAGACTAAATTTTCCTTAGCAACGGCTCGAAAAGATCGGTTAATGGGCCTTTAAAACGAATGTAAGGATAAGGATTCAGGGCGAGGAAGTGGACGAGGAAGAGAAGGAAAGCGATGACGAGGATGACAAAGAAAACGATGATGAGGATGTCAGGATTGCAATAACACAGATTTTTATAACGCATTTACTTGTTCGGTGGCTGCTCTTTGTGCAGTTGCTTTTACATACTCGGTTGATTGAGGACTTGTCAAAGGTTCAACAAATTGCTTATGAAAGAGAGAAAGTCAACAATACATGGGTTAATATATATATATAAAAAGACATGTAAAACATTTTAAGAGAGAGGTTTACCTCTTTAGTGCTCGTAAAAGTTCACGATCGCTGTTTAAGAAAGAGAGAATTAAAATCTCAATGACAGAAACATGTTCTTCAAACTAAGAAACACTCACCAACAGTTCAGAGATGAATCGATACAGAAAGACAATGTTTATCTTGCCAATGTTGAGCTCAAGGTTTCCATCTGGCTTTGTGAGATCAGCAGTGTTTGGCTCATCCATCGTTGGTTTGTTTGTATCGTTGAAGTATTTAAACTGAAAAGATAACATTTTTGAAATGAAGATACCGTAAGTCAAATTTTACAATGCGAACTACGAAATTTACAATTAGAATATCACTAGAGTCTTAATTTTCTTATCATCAAGTTTAGCAACTCATCTAAGGCCTATACCTAGACTCGAATGGAGCAGTTTTGAATCAATACCAATGCATTGAAGATTACCAAGAAAAAAGACTGTGAAGTTTTAGTTATTTCACATTGGAATTCCCTAACTAAGAAAAAATTTCATTTTCCATAGGTCGCAGAATGTTGACAACATCGAGAAGGCCTGTAAATAAGGAAGCAGTGCACTGAGATGGGCGTAGAACTTTACTTGCAAATCGTGTAGACTAATCGAAACGGATATTAGAACAGTGTAAAATCTCGAAGATCACTTTTCAATTAATTCGTATTCATTTGGTAGTTTGCGTGCACTCTTACCTCGAAGTCAAAAACATTCTCGTTCTCTACAGAGATAACCTGTCAAAACAGACCAGAGGAAATAAACAAACTACATTTTAACAGGCCCCGAACTGTAAACACTTTATATTATGGAGACCATTCGTGCTTACTTCAAAAATACCAGAGAAAAACACTGACATTTATTGATCAATGCAGGTGATAAGTTATAAATGTGGTAGTAGAAAGAAGTGGTAATATTTATTCCAATGAGATAATTGATAGGTTAAAGGGTTGCCTTAAATAATAAAGATTCACACAGTTTTGGAAGAGAGGTTTCAACAATTGAGCTGAAACTTGCACAGGTTCAAGCTACTACGCAAAAACAACTGATATTTCGCTTTATCTATGTTTTTATGCTTTTTTTTTTTAAACTTTACCTTAGGATAGTATGACTGGGCATTAAGATCGACAACTGAAAGGTCATTCTGCCTGTAAAACGTGATAGAGAAGAACGCCAGACAATCATTATCTCGAACCGACAAAAACAAATAGCTTGCAATTCCAATTGAATTCTCCTCTATAAATCTTCCTTTTTACCGGAGCCTCATCCCCAACCAAATATTTATTGCCTCCAGAGTGTACTAGAGGTATTGTTTGGTTTACTTCTTGAAGCTGTGGATGACACCCTAAAGTGTGACTATGCATTCATGTAAAAGTCATAAAGCAGTTCTTTCATTTGGTGCTATCCATGTTTTCGGTCTACCCAGTTAAAGGTTGCACATACTGCTAAAATTTGTACTGCAACCAACAAAACTAAATCTCGTCTTACTTTAAGAAAACAAAACAATAGAAGCAGCTCCACAGTTTACTGATCACAAACACGTACCAACCAGACTCACCTGGACTTTAAAACAAGTCCACCTTCCCATAAAAGCAGCTCCGCTGTGAGACCTACAAAACAAACGTCAGTTGACTTTGACAATAATGGTTTACTGAGAAAATAACTGTAGAAAACTCGTCAGTTCCTGTTGCGGGTAAATGGTTTAATGTTTGTAAATAAAGGCTGGTTTCCATATGATCGCAGACGATCGCAGACGATCGCAGATGATCGCGGATCGCAAATCGCAGATCGTAGACGATCGCAAAGAGAGTTGTTTCCATATAATCGCAGACGATCGCAAGCGATCGCAGAGCCGACTGTTGCATACATTTCGGACAGCGGAACTGTCAAAATTACACCCGCGTTGTGCTGGCGGGAAAATCGCAACAAACAATATGGCGGATGTCGAGGAGGAAACTTTGCTGCAAATTTCCTCGGCACTGCATCTCGCCTCGATCCAGGAGGTAGCGTTTTCAATCGCTTCAGATAACGACCATACGCAGTTCTTATGTTGCGGAATTTGACCTCCGCTTCAGCCGCCGATAAATTAAATTTCTCCCCGATTTTTTCCCAGCAGTTAGCCTTTTTGTTTTTGTCTTTGAAATCTTTACTGTTACGGTGGTAAACGCACTGATATCGCGCAAATTCCTCCGTAAATTTCTCGTTACTAACGTTACCTTGTTCAACGCCAGCCATGTTTACAACAAATAAGCAGTTGCTTTGTTGCAAAGAAGCGTCGAATCATGGGTCGGAATTCAAAATATTATGGGATACGGTTCGATCGCAGATCGCAGAACTTTGGTTTCCATATGATCGCACGATCGCAATTGATCGCAGACGATCGCAGACGATCGCAGACGATCGCAGATG
Organism: Orbicella faveolata; assembly: GCF_042242905.1. NCBI lineage: Eukaryota > Metazoa > Cnidaria > Anthozoa > Scleractinia > Merulinidae > Orbicella > Orbicella faveolata. The sequence continues at coordinate 33,161,307 of NW_028301539.1, forward strand.
CGTGTTTCCATATCATCGCAGACGATCGCAGAACTTTTTGCGATCTGCGATCCGCGATTGTCTGCGATCATATGGAAACCAGCCTTAATAAGTGTGACAATGTACGTAGCTTGTCTACCTGGATTGAAATTACATGTACGGTAGTACGTAGCCCCTACTTCCGTTATCAATTCTGATCTGCAAAGTACATGTAGTTCCTTCACTTATACGCCTTTATATTTGCAATTAACCTGTCACAATTTACACGTTTAAAGGAGGCTACTTGGTAAAGCCATTTAAGGAAAATGATACCATGAAATGGCTGAAAAACATGAAAGAAATCAACGTGATCCATGCACCAGAAGGAGAGATAAAAACTTCCGGAAGTAATTCATTAAAGTTAGTCAACCAAGTGATAATTACAGCTTTACAGGATGATCTAAGCCTGAAGGTATGTTTAAGTTTAACAGTTCATTTGAGCAAGTAGAGTATTCCAGAAATTAAGTTCACATACCTCGAACCTTGATGTCAGCCAAATTCTTGCGGGGTTGCCTCAAGAGAACATCCACTTCTGACAGCGCTGCCTCCACTTTCAGACTAACAGTCCTTTGTCCTTTCTGACCTGTTTCGGGCTTGTTCTGTACGTCCGGTGCTAGAGTACTTGTAGACGATTCTCCAAGACTGAAATAAAACAAATTATTTTTCAATGAATTGACATTGGGCATCACCATTTCTACTTCTAGAGCCAAATTTGCCTCGATAAAAGTAGTCTCAATTTGTACTATTATAATTATAGATGAAGCATCCTAATATTTTCATTCCAAGAAAAATGCTATATACACTCATGCAAGCGATCAAGAATACTTTATTTCCTGTAGCGTCGGGTTTTTAAGTATCTTGCAAAGTGAAACTCAGGACTAGAACGTCTGGACCATTTAATGGCCTCTTCACATAGGGCCTCTTCATAACTTATGCTATTTTGGTCGCTATGCTGCGAAAATGACGTTATTTTGTCAAAAAAGTTTCGTCCCGGTCACCCGGGCTTGAGTGTTTTAATGAAAAATAGTTTCAACCCGGTTGCCGAGAATCCCGAGATCTCGGTTTCTGGTAACTGGGCTGGCCCACCTTCTCATATGAACACGTCAAAATTTTAACAAAGAAAATACGAGTGAAGCGAAAACTTGGTAACTGGGCCAGCCAGATAAACCGGGCTCATATGGAGAGGCCCTAAATTTAATTACCACCGTGTTCTTGGCAAAGTGGCGTGCACCTTTATATGGGATAACAACTTTTTGGATCATAATGGCATAACGTATTACCTGGAAATAAGAGCAAGACCATGTATTTGCAAATCCATCAACGCCTTTTGCAGGCAATCGATCTTCAATTTGGAAAACGTTACTTTTATTTGCTGTTCAACGGTGCAAAAAGTCGACTCGAATTCTGGACATCTGGGATCTACCTAAAGAAAAGGATAATATCCACGTTAAAAAAAAAATGTCAGGGTCAACCTCTGTACTGATTGTCAACCCTACAATGTTAAGGACAAATGATTTGATATCGATGGGATTTGATCCCAAGACCTTGCCCAATTTTCAACTGCTCTAATGATTGTCCATGTGGTCAGAGCATGATTTTATTGAAATAATTATAACATAGAGCCACAAAATCGACTGCTTTGTAAACAATAACACCCAACAGCTAGACACAACGAACGAAAGCTCATTAAGTAAGGTCTGCTTCCCTGACCTGAATGGTAGATATTTTTGTGGTAATAATTAGCGATAAGACCAAGCGACGTTTCGGAACCGTCATGACACCATTTTCAAGTTCAAAGATAGGAAATAAACTGTCACATAGGAGACTGACATAATAAATACTAATTAGAGACTTGTCGCAATCTCTCAACGCCCAATCAGACTCAATCCGGGAAAAACTATCACAAGTTGACTAAACGCACCTTTTTGTATGAAACTGAGATCAGATCTGCGTCCCGTGAAGAAGATAATAATTTTACCGGTGAGCCATCTTCACCTGAACAAGAAAACCATCAATTAGCTACACGAAGATCTAAATCAACTTTTAAACCTCGCGTTATGTGTTCCCTACTACGATCTCAAATATTTGATTGATAGCACTTCAAAACATAACCATCTCAAGCGTCTTGAATTTGCCAGAAAATGTAGCAGGTTACCTTTGAACAGTTACTTTGCAAATGAACCATTCATAAAACTGTGTTTTCTCTCAATTTTTTTAACATCTTCACCTAGCGAGTAAATGATAGTCTCTGACATTACTTTCAAGTCTTCCTTTTTGTGACATTGACACTACTAAATTAAACGCTGTTGACTTCTGTTTGGTATGAGTAAAGAGAAATAAGAATCAATAACTGATTCTATTTTATAACGATTTCTTATCTTCTCATTTCCATTATTATTTCTGACAAAAAGCAGAAATCCAAGGAATTTTTTTACCTTTATTTAGATGATCAAGCAACTCTATTCCTCCAAGTTTTGCAGATGCACTAAGAATCCACGTTTCCATGGTGACAATGGCACTCATGTTGTTTGTCTCCAGAACCAAGTAAGGTCTGGAAACTCCATCGACAATTTTGGGCGAACTAACTAGAACCTATAGGTAATAATCGGATTATGTTTGTAAGGAATTTACAACAAGACAGTACAGAGTGCGAAACGTAATCTAGTACAGTCAAATACCACAGTGCAACACGATTAACAAAACAAAAAAAAAGGAGTTATAATCACAATTGGGTCAGAGTAAGGCAAATGAAAATTGCTTAGGGTAAAATGTTCCAACGCGACGTTGTCGTCTGTGACATGCCTACAAATCACATATCCAGCAAGAAGGATTTGTTATTTAACTGAATTGGGCAGTTAACTTTGAGCTTATAGAAAAACAACTACACCAACCTTGGTTATAGTAAAATGACATTTAACATTTGGTACTTCCTCAATGGATTTGGCATCTGTTTTGTCCAAAGAACCTTAAAGATACACACAATCAAGTTTCTTTACATTGTTCATAGCAACTATTGCAGACATGAAACATTTTGAACCAGGCAAAGGAAATGGGTAAAGACATCACACCTGTGTCTGGTGATGTCTGCTGCCCCTCTGGTTGCTCTGTATCCACTTTAGGAACAGCTTGACGTTCTGTTTGAAAAAATGTTAAAGAGCCAAATTACTTAACTTTAAGTTCAAGGTAGAGGGGTATAAAGCATGTATAAAGACGATACATATACTTGCCCTGCTGGCCCTCCAACAAGTTACCATTTAAAATCATCATCAGCATTTGGAAATCATTGAGTCCTAAATTTATCTATGAAAAACAAATGCAACCAAAAAATATTTCAACGGTTAGTCTGCATGCTGTTTTGCTTACATGAAAATGTAACTGAAGGTGTTCCGAGCAGTAGAAATTTAAGAGCACAGGCTACTCCTCATACACATTGCGGTGAAAAAACGTGAACATAGTAGATTTTGTACGCGCCCTTTGGTCCATCACAACTGATGAGGATCTAAGATGTTTGAACTTTATTGCTCCTTGCAACAAGCACTGCTCGCGCTCTCTGCATAAGACAGTGTTTAATATATCAGCGAAATTAAACACAGAAATCAAACATATCCATACCTTAAACAACTCCAAATTTCCCTCGACTTCAATCAAAGGAAGGTCACTCTTCTCTAAGTTCAGTCGTCTCTTTACTATCACATTCAACTCAACTGGTTCAATCAGATGGTTACTAAGACATTTCTCTACTTGAGAATTGCTAAATAAAAGAAATAGTCGTGAAGTCGAACGTACTTTCCTTAAACCGTTCATACAGTTTAGATTTATACAGTGAAATGCATTCATGATTTACATAAAATGACAAGCTAAAGGTTTTCTTACAATTTCCTTAGCTTTCCTTAATTAGTCTTTGAAAAAATACGTGCATTGAGAAATGGGGCTTTTCAGGGCCAGTAAAAACAAACAGTGAAACACAAGACGGACATGAGCATAACATGGTTAAAAATCTCAACTGGCAGGGGACAGACCAGTTGGCTATTTACAATAAAATGTCATTATATTCTACACACAATGTTCGGCATACCCTGAAACTTGGAATGAGCTTAGTGCTACATCCATCCGGTCAATAAGGCCATGCTGGGACGAGCTGACAATGGAATTAGCAATGTGCAACTGACCCAGGTCTGCAATGAGCTTCTCGCTCGATCTTGAATTGCAGGGGATTAGAATTTGTGGTGCATTCACGGAAATGTTTAATCCAATCTTTGCGCCCTGTTTTTGCTGAACCTGAAAAGAGGAGACAATGTCGGCATAAGTAGCCAATACTGGCTCTTTAAAGATTTATGTCACTTTGGAGGAAGAAGGTCTTTATTGCTTTACTACGCAAAGAGCAATACAGACAGGGTAAGATCCAATCAAGGTTTGGCGACGCCAAAGGAAGTTATATTACTAGATAGGAAACAAACAAAGAGCTTCGCAAGAAGCTCGAGTGTCTTGACCTTGCAAGTTCAACCATGTCGCACAATATGGTGATAAAAAAGGAAGAGAGCATAAGAGTTACGTCAATAGGGTTGTATTCCCTTCGGAAGGTAAACCATGCAAAACATGTAAACTGGTAGAGAATAGAATGAGAGGTTTTCAGAAGTTAGACAACTTGATAGGCAAAGAAAACAATAGAGACATCAGAAATTTTTCGTCATGAATCGATAACGGACACAAGAGCCTCCTGACATAAGTCTGGTCGAAGAATTGCCACTGGTTGTTTCCAATATGGAAACGCCGGTCTAGGTCTACACTGCTAACTAACCCATTCACTCACCTTGTTCAAAACAGCTTTCTGAGTTACTTCTTGGGCGTATGCAACTGTTTCTGGACTGACAAGTGCTTGGAGGAAATTCTACAAACAGCGATTGCAGTTTTAAAAAAAGGTTCATAAACACAAAGTGTGAGCACGTTTTGTTGCAAGCAAGATTAATATAATTACTGTGGGGATTTGCAAGAATGCGCGCAAGCACGAGTGATAATAACAGGTTTGGTTGCAAAGAACAATGTTGCACAAGGCTAAATCCAGAATAGAGAACAAGAAGTGCTTACGGAAACAACTACAGAAAAGACATCAATAATCATCGCAGTTCTACACAACTTAAGCAGTTGTGAAAGTAAAGCCTGAAAAAATTCAGGTCTGTACGGGATTCCAACCCATGACCTTTGGGATACCGGTGCAGTGCTCTACCAACTGAGCTATCAAACCAACTGGGATCTGGTTACGTTGTGAGTTCCTACTATACCCGTACATATGGTGAAGATACAAATGAATAATTTAATGAAAGATCTTACATTTTAACTGTCTTTGGATCTGCATCTTTCTCCGAAGTTCAATTTTATGGTCTTTCATATATTTTCACTTGTACGAAAAAACTAATCTTGCAAACCTGGGGTTACATAAGTCACGAAATACAAGTCAATTGCATTAACAATACACATACTTGAAGATGGGCTACAAAATAGCCAAGAAACACAAATCGGAGCTTTCCAAGTTTTACATTGACTGAGAAATCCAGAGCTGTCGGATCCTGGTCTGCAAAAGCACCTTGCGAGGACTTGTTAAAGATTGTTATCTTAAAGCAAAGTAAATGAAAAAAACTAGGTACAGGATTCAGTAAATAACAATTCTATAGTTAACTTTATTTTAACATTGTGCACGCTGATTTTGTATACGATTGGTTTGGATCTAGTGCCCAAGCACCTAGCCTCCAATTTTTTATCACCTACGCTAAATAATTATCTTGACCGTGTTGAACAAAGAATAGCGATAAAAAGATATAACATATATGACGAAGCGTTCTCAAGTCGAATTACTCAAAATTACTCCGAGTAATTCGACTTGAGAACGCTTCTTCATTTATTTCACTTTACCCAAGTCACCAATTCACGATAACAAAATATGTTATTTTTCTTCTAAAGGGACGTATGTAAACTTTGAACCAATTGAAAGGAAATGTCTAAGTGGCACAACTATTTTGCTATATATTAAGTAATTTAAGTAACGTGGCAATTTAATGTTAAAGTGTTGTAAGTAATGCAATGTAACATGAGTTTGAGTACTGTTAGTGTTGTATTTGATTTAATAAATGTGACTTCAACTGGTCGTACCAGGTAACAAATAATTTAAATTATTTCTCCATGTTGTGATACACAATATCGTATAGCCTAACAACCAACTCACCTGGCAGTCGAAAACTGTGTTATCCGCCAAATCTAAGATCTTTTAAAACAAACAAAACATATAATATTGTGTAATATCACGTTAAACTGTGACTAACAAGACGTCGAACCATCACAAAAAAAGATAATGCAGTACACTAGAAATATTACCTAATGAATATTGACTTTGTTGCAAACTCATGCAAACAGAAATGATTATAAAATCAACGTCCTTTTATATCAGGCCTATGAGATGAAAAGCAAACAATGTCAAAGAATTTGTCCTTACTTGAGGATACAACGTTCCTTTTGTGAGATCTTCAATACCTAAGTCTTCCAATCTGACAGAAAAAAAGTTACATAACTTAAAAGACTGGCTTCAATCTTAGTATAAGGAGATTTAAAGGTACAATCACATGACTTGTCTTAACGTTACATTGTAGGATGCACAGAGTCGATAATCTTCATATTTATCCGTACTTACTTGGCTGTTATGTTTGTCTCGGCAGTAAACACATCTATTTTGACATCAAGCCCTACCAGTGAATAAACAGAAACATTTCAACAACAACAACAACTTTATTTGTACTCACTCATAGCTAAAATTTAATTGTACTAAAAAAAAGTTTAAAATACAAATTAGTACATGGCTGCCCGAAATAACCTTAGTGAACTAATAACACTGGGCAGCCATCCTCAGTCATTAAAGCAATTATTTATTTGGGTCAGATTAGAAGAGAAAATAAGGAAACGGCACATGCAACAGCACACAAAGCACACACACACGCGCAAAAAAAAGACTAATTATACTTACAGATTCAATTTTAGGCAATAGTTTCGCAACGGCGTAAATTGCGTACATAAATGTAATAAGAAATAATAACTTTAGTGACAACGTGTATAGCGTAATAAAGCTAATTGAGGACACTCCAAATTATAATGACAGAAGACTGAAAGAAAAATATCTGTCACCGAGCCCGCAATTAATGCATCAAGGAGAAATAAACTGAGGACTTCTTGACGTAAAGACTTTCTAAGCTTTACATTAAGCACTTAATCGCTTGTTCCGAGAGAAACATCAAGATCTGATTCCAGAGAAAACAGAATATTAACTCTTTTTAACGGACCAGTGTTTCGTTGTATAGCTACAGTTAAATGTAAAGTCATTAGTCAAGGAGAAGTACCCTATGGTTAGAGGGAGAGCAGGCAACAATTGCTTACTTGTTGCCCGCCAGGCAACATTTGAATTGAGAAATTACCACGTGACCATAAATCAACCAATGACACCGACTTACCCTTCACATCCACCTTCCCAACATGGCGATCCATGGAACTAAGAATGACAGTGACTTTTTCTACTTCTGCAACAACCTTGAAGTTGACCGCGTCTGAATCACTTTGTGATTTCTTATCTTCTGTTTTATTCTTCGTAGTCACTAATCATGGGCGATCAAAACAACAGAGACAGTTAGAACAGTTATACAGTCGTGAAGCCCCTTACTTATGAAAGTTAAGAAAATGGCGACATGAAAAACGTTGGGAGCAAATCGACCGGTTTTAAAAACCATTTATTGCTTATATTCTTTGTTTCATTTGTATCTTCACCAGGATTTTTATCCAAACGTTTTCTAGTGGCTCTTAGTTATATTGAGCCGTGGGTTCAATGGCTTGGGTATACGCTAGTCTCTTCCAGGCGTTCAGTTAGTTGGGGCGCAGCGCGAAAAATGGCGCAGGGAAAAATTGGGGAGAAACGTGACGCGGGAAGGCGAGAGAACGGGCGGTTGGTCGCTCCTCACCCAAGTCTCACTCTCCTTTATTTCGCTCCGCCGTTTTGACGCGCTGCGCCCTAACTTACTGAACGCCTGTAAGAGGCTAGGTATGCACTTGAAAATTCCCAGAAACACTTAGGAAGAAACGGTTCTCTCGATCCAGACAGCGTATTTAAATGAGAAAGCGTGAAACTTCTACCAACATAAAATGTAATCCTACATGGGACAAGTTGCAAAAGTGAAATTCTGACAAGATTCGTCGGTTACAAGGGAAGTATTTGCCAAAAATCCCTTCACAGGTATTTACTCTCTCAGTAACGCTCGAGAATCAAGGACATCACAGCTGACGTGGCATGCTCTTTGAAAACTGAATTTTCACAACATATTAAAGTCAATACTCATAAGAATTTTGCGGTACCTTTCGTGGCAACGGAGCTGTCAAGTTGATCCTCTTCCGTAATAGTCTCTAGCAATCGTCGAGGGACATTTTCCCACTCAGGTTCAAGGCCAGTGCTACAAAAAAATAATAATCAAAAAGTCCAATTCTTCAACTTCTACAGTGTGCTCGAAATTACATCACGTCTCTAACTGGTTTAATGGCTTAATTCAGGAATATATAGTCTTAAAGTTGAGAACATTTCAACTACTGTGTTGTTTAGCTTGTCTTATAGAGGATAATAGGAAATGATGCAAAGTGGCCTACACGAAAGACATGAAATTCATCACTGGCGGCATGTTCACAAATCGATCAATATTTATTGCTGTATTTTGAGGTAAAAATAGCATCAATTCAAGACGTAAGTAACAAAAATATATAAGTAAAGCACATCTTGAAAAGGAAAGCAACATGGACCCTACAAGGTTGCCCTAAAAAGATTAAAAAAGATAGAAGTAAATAAGATAACTTTGCACAAAATCTGGCAATATGTAAGAGACCAAAGTTACAGTTTCAATTCATTGTTTCAAAGGGGTTTATGTCTTTCTAGGCGATACAACAAGTTGGTTTTTTTCCATTTATGTGCTTAAACGTAATCAACAGTATTTGGTATAAGTGAAGCCCTGGAGCCGATGGCTCATAGCTGCCGGAACTTATCCCGGTTTCTGTAGCATGAAGTGGCTAGGAGTAATTCTACTCCCCCTGGACGGGATGCTAGTCCATCGCAGGTCACTCCCCCACAACTTGTTAGGTTTCCCCAACAAATCGCCGGTACCTATTCATACTCCTGGGTGGAGAGAAGCACTGAGAGAGTTAACTGTCTTGCCCAAGAACACAACACCGTGTCCCCGGCTAGGGCTCAAACCCGAACCGCTCGCTCCGGGGACGAACGTACTAACCATGAGGCCACCGCGCCTCCCAAAGGTATATAGAGATATAAAACGTCTGAGTTGTTACCTTTGAAACAAGCTAAGAACAAATATTTGAAAACTTGCTAGGGCCTCCTGTTTGGCTGTCAGTTTCAGCGAGCTAAACCTCATTTCTATAAGTTGCTCAATAGAGTAGAACGTCTCCTTAAACTCTGGGCCTGAGGGATCGGCCTAAACACACAAATAAGCAAAGACAATAATTGATAAGGAAGTAGGAATCTCAGTACGAAAGAAGTATGTTTAAAAACAAATGTATAATATCTTAATTGACCACTCCCCCAATGGGGCTCTTCAGGGCTACTGGAGAAAAAACGTCCTAAAGGAGGATAACATGGTTAAAATCCTCGACCGGCCGGAGGTCCAGTGGTCCAGGAGTTGAACTTAAGACTACAGAGAAACACACCAGCTGGTGGTCAAAATGGGACTTGAACGGGACCTCCGGACTTCAAATCCGGCAACCTGCAACTCGGTCACAATGCCTGAATACGACCTAAACAAGTAATCAAAGGTGACGCTACTGAAAATATGGAAATGCTTGTCACAATACTTATCACAGGGTGTGTCAAGCAATCCGTTAATTTTTCTTGAGAATGTACCTTGACGTAATTGATTGTAATCCAATCATTTGTCGCGGATGAGGTCAGCAGGCAAAGATTGGAGCCATCAATATCTGTATATCAAGACAAAAAGAGGATGAAAGAAGTCCAAAAGTAACAACTCCGCCAAAACAATTGTATTAAATCTTAAAAGTAAAAAATATATCTTAAAAAAAAGAAATAAACAGTAAAAACAACTGGTAGAGTACGAAAAAGTCTTCCCACTTTCAAAGCATGCCTAAAAGAACATGTTGTATTGGGATGAACTGGACCATACATGCGTTAAGTAACCCAGCGAAATTGTTTTCTGAAAATCAAAGACCATTTACACCTTTCATTAAAATGATGGTTTTAAAAGTTTGGTGACGATCTCTCCAGATAACGGTCAGAAATAAGCATCTGCAGCATTCAATTCCCTTGTTTATAATATCATGGGTGACAAGGTACTCCTTAATTTTGGCGCGAAATTTCAGCGTTTTAAATTCACATGTGAAATTCCAAAATTGCCATGGCAACGTTTGGCGTGAGATTTCTCGATGCAGTAAACAAGTTAAAACCCACGATTGTGAATGTAATTTGTCACTCATGACATCAAAAGGTAATCACATGAAATACTCGTAAAATTAAGAAATAACTTCACTTGCGATTTGTAAAAACTCTACTAACTCTAATTTTGTCAAAACGCGTGTGAAATTATTTCCATGTTGTCCGCAGCAATTGCTACGCTGTCGGTGTCAGTTGTCAGACTAATGCGGAACTTACCTATAGGCTATATCTTATCGCCAATTTCCCTTTAAGACTTGTCCAGCAATATGACAGTACAACAAATTTATTATACAATCAGTGAAATACCTTTCCAGTGGTTATCAAGTATCTGAATAAATCCAAGTTTAACTTGAGCACGAATGTCCCATGAATGAACGGCCAAATCTGTTGCAACATCTCGTATCTCCAGACTCAGATATGGATCACCACTGGTAGACTGTTCATCTGCCTTGTCCACTGTGATAAGAAGCTAAAAAACGACAAAGCTTTACTAAGAACCCCTAAACATTTCATCCCCTGAAGGAGTTGAGTCACGGTTTGGGCACCTTGAAATGTTTAACCTAAATTTTCAAGTTCGTCGTTTGTAATCCGTGCTAATCTTCTCCATCCTTAAGCATCCTTGTTCGTTTATGGTTTATTATTATCTCTTTGATGTCTCTCTATCTTAGTAAATGTCTATTTCCAGGTTTTCTTCAATTCCAAGGGAATCTTGTACGTGGTAAAAATATCTGAAAATACCGTGACTGAGCTCCTGTATGTACCTAACACTCTTCGAGCATAAGAACATAACTGAAGTTTAACCTCCGCAGACCAAAGCCACGAGGATCAACCTTTTATCCATCATCCTCAAGATGTACGTTTATGGAAGCCTCCAAATCGAAGCGACTGAGTGTCACGACCAGATTTTCATGGCCCGTGTGTGTTCGAATTGACAAGGTCCATCATAAATGTACCTTCTTAATGGTAAAATTCCCTGCTAATTTGATCTTGTCTATATCGCGGGCTTCCCTACCGACAGCGTGGTCTCCAGCACTGCAAAGATTCCAAACGCAATACATACATGTACATTACAAAGACGAAAGCAAGTGAAGGTTTTAAGAAACGTGGGACTCTAACAAAGGATAAGAAACAGTTTTCCAGCTGAATAATGGCAAACCCTAATATCATATCACTTTCCGACTGAAGACGAATGATACACAAGCAAACTAGTTCAACAGTACAAGCAGAGCCCAGAAATGTTACGATACACATAATACTACAAAAAAGTAAGAGAACCTTGCTAAGTTATTTTAAATTAATTATTTACTGAATAAATTATCTCCAATAAATTAAATGCAACATTATCCTTTTCTTGCGCTCAAATTCCTTCCGGTTAAAAACAGCAAAGGTTAACTGGCCTATGCACCTTTCCTCCGGAAGATTCTCTTCCGTGTCATACCAAACATCTTCATCTAGAATCAAAGAAATGACGAAATATCAACAACAAATGTAAAACTAAATGAATAAAACAGTGGCGTAACAAGCACCAAGTAAATATCGGAAAGAGACATTAATAAAACATTAATATATGTGTTTTGACGTATTATGTTTCGGGCTTAAGTAAAATGTCTATTGGATTATTATTTAAACTCTAACCTACCTTCTGTGCTGTGTAATCGTGCAACCATTGCATTATTGAATAAGGCTTGGAGATTGCTTGCCTCCTCTAAAGAAAGAGTAGACGAGCTATGTTTCCATTCGCTCTGATGAGAGATAATCACAACTGAAATAAATGATGGAACGTACTCCAATTCTATTGCGATTTGTAGCAAATGTGTTCAGATTTACCGTATTTTACAAATTCCCATCGCTTTGCCGATTTTCCCTAACAATTCAACACTTGAGTCAAGCCAGACACCCTGAAAGCATTATGTCTAGACCAAAATAATACCAAACGCTCTGGCAACGTTCAGAGAATTTGAATTTGGAGAATGATGCATAACACATTTAAGCTGGCTTTTCTACCTCCCAAACATTACTGGTAAAAGCTGTAAATTTACAGTTACAAAATGGTAAATTCATACGTCCACACTACGCCTCAAATAAATGTTTTGTTCTGCCTCAAGATAACCCACGACCCAATAAAGGGATAAGTTGTTTTACCTTCGAAAGGACGTCGGCTCGCTTTTCTTCAAGTAGGGAAGGCTGTTGCACTCCAAACGGTAAATGATCTAAGAACTTTAAAAAGTTCGGTCTAATGTTAGTGGTTCAGTAAATGATTCTTAAACTGAGACTGGCAGGAATATAAGTCTCTCATAATAGTGAGTGTTAAGAGCATGAGCTTTCTCAATGAGCAGTTTGTGCTTTAAGAGCAAATGCCGAATCAAAAATATTGTTTCAATGACGAAAGTATCTCATACCTTCATCAACATCTTGAATTTTTCATCTGATAATTTCAGGTGCAAAGATGGCAGAACAGATGACACTTTAAATCTAATGGACAAAATCACAAAGATGACGACTTGAGAAAATCTGATTTGGTAAATGATCTTTCTTTCTCGATTAATAAAATGCAACACATGATTGTTATAAAGCTGTATTGTTGATATGTTTCATAGTACTTGAGTTTTGCAAAAAGAGGAATAGTTTACTTACTCTGGCAGTTCAAGGTTATCAGTTGTTATGCTCTTTTGTAACTGCAGATTTAAGGCCGTTGATGGCAGAATGTGGTGAGGTGAACTGGAAATGCCTTGCACTGACTTCCAATTCAAACCTTCAAAAACAAATTATAGAATCTCAGGACACTGACGAAAAATTGTAACGTAACAAGTAACTCAAACAAAGTGTCAATGACTTACTCTTGTCAAAAATCATAACTTGAACATCATCCAAAGTCAACTCGAACTTGTCATAGAACATTTCCTCCAGCTCGTGATCGGACGCTTTCTAAAAGAAGCAGTAATGTCATCTATAAGCCAGTGCTCATCTCAGTAATTACACTTTATTTGAAAACCATCAGTAACAAAAGTAAATTAAAATTTGGCCGGAGTTCTCCGTTTTCGTAGGAAAGTCGAATGGGCTATATCAAAATCGTACATAAATAAAGTTTCGTTGTTTAAGTATTATTGCACAGTCTGGTCAACGTCAATTATATTTTATTTTGTGTATTAATATAATTTGTTGAAACATACTCGAACACTTGTGTCCCGAGAGGCCAAGTTACTGACAACTTTGAGATGTCCCAAGTCAACTGCCAAGACACTGCCATCCCTAAAAATACGAACATAAAAAAAAACAACAACAACATATAAAAACATAACACCAGTCAGTACGTATGTTATTTCTGCTTGATATGGGCAAAAAAAAATGTACCGTGTAGTGAAGATAATTTTATTACAATGTCGATTTGCAATTAAATCAGTTGATTGCTGCTAACAATGTAGAATTTTGACAGCTGTTAAAATTACGTGGCGGTGCCTTAATTAGCATAGATTCTAACCATTTTTCCTCTCTGTTTTCTCCTTAGTTTAGTTTCGACTGAGAAGATACATCAATCGAAACAGAGTTTTACCACATTTCCAAGCACCTTGAAGTTCTCCAAAACTACTTAACTCTCTTCTCGGTGTTTGGAAATGTGGTAAAGGATGGTCTCTCCTATTTGATATATTACTTAATATACATGCCTTTGCAAGGTTCCATATTCAGGAATCACAACAAAAGGTGACCTCACATCCAAGTCAAGATATGTGACCTTAAAAAAATGAGAATTCCAAAATTTCTATTTAATGTCATGCGCAAAAATGTAAATGAAAATACGCACAAATTTGCAAAAACAAGTTTGTTTTCCTGAGGACTACATCGTGTGGTTTAATTTAACTCAGTACTTCATTACTTTACATGACAATATTTACCATACTTAATAAATTTGTATCAGTTATCAGTAAGAATCAATTGATCATTCCGATAATCTAAGCAAGCAGCTCAATTTAATGTCTAACCTCATGCTGAGTAATTGCATACTCTAACCCTGCTCTGGTCCACATCCTCAGTTCCTGCAGCTTGTTCGCCGCTGCCACCTCAAGTCTTAAGTCACAGGATTAAGCATTAAATCAGTTATATCTTAGGGCCTGATCACATGGCGAATTTCAGCCCGGCTTCTGAAACAAATCTTCTTAAAACTCAAATCGGAGATTACATGGAGAAGGATTCAGCCCGGGCCGCAATTCAGCTCGGGCTGAAAAGCCTAGCCCTGTTTGAAAAACCGAGCAAGGATTTGAAAAATATCCCACGCAATGGAAACGGAATTTCAGCCCGGGCAGAAAAGCGAGCTTGGACTTACGCAGTGATTTTGTTTTCTACGAAACAATATGTCAGCCCGGGCTGAAATTTGTCACGTATAAATCGCAACAAAATTTCAGCCCCGCTAGCTGGGCTGAAATTTCAGCCCACGCAGAAATTCACCATGTAATCAGGTCCTTATTGCCCAAGTGCAAGGGCCGTTCTGGCGGAATATCGGCCCAAGAACTTGACGGTTCGGACCAAGTGGTCGGAGGTCCCACTCCGTGCGGGCAGTACGGTTCCGAGTAAGATTGACTACACGACTGAAAATGTTAAGAAAATAAACCACGATCACAGACAGGAAAGACACCCTAAACTTCAAGCGTGCAGTTGGACAAATGAAACTTAATGGAACTGAAAGTGTTCTCAGGCTTCTATGCCGATGGCCTCTATTACTAACAGTATAAGGCCTGTGTAAGAAAAAAAAAACGTTCACTTACTCTTGAAGCTTGGTGTTTTCTGGCATGTGGAAGAATGCGATAATCTTATCAATGGTGTGCTGTTTGGAAAAGTACAAAGTAGATGACAGACAATACATTTTTTTTGTCTTCAAGACTGCATGCAAGAAAAGGTAACTTGGTTTTGTGACTCGCTAGCAATAAGAAAACTAAACAAAACATGTTTAAGATTTGAAACATTCCTCCAGTCATAACAGTACATGTATAATGGCAAATGCGTCTCAGTGACAGGTTCACATTCCAAAAATGAGCTGGAACTAGCTTACAATTGAGGCTATAAGGGGAGTCTATTCAAAAGCAAATCACATTAATCTCCTTTTAGCGATCTTCCTCCTCATGAGCTTCTATTGCAATTTAACTCTAGTCCAATACCAAGAATATCAAAAACAGGTATATTCAATAACAACAAGCGTGAGCTACAAGTAAAGTCTGCATGACTAATAGGTGGTTTCAGATTCCATACAAAATACAACACTGCAAAAAGCAGAGGTAAAACTTCAAAAGATGGCGGACACATTTCCATATGTAACTTACCGAATCATAGATCATCTCAACCGGTTCCACTTTCAAGGAAACTGCATAATCTGCATTTCGTTCCAGAGGCTTAGTTTCTAAAGTACACTCTACTAAAGCTGTCCCCCGCCCTAAAATTCAAGAGGAAATGAATATTTCATAATTTCCAAGGAAAATCGCAACAAAGAGGTGGTAAAATGCTGCCATGAACATTCACACTCACTGTTAAGAGAATTTTTGGATGAAACTAGACACTGTTTGTTTTCGTTATCCTCTTCTGAAGAACCAAGCATCTTGAATCTGTTAATCTTGGCATGAAACCTATTAACCAAATCACAATGTCACAAATAATGCAATCGTGGAATTTTTCTATGTAAATTACGACATCAGAACGATCTACTCCGAGACAAGCTACAGTGGAACCCCGCCTTACGACCACCCCGTTAATACCGCCACCTTGTTATTACGGCCATTTTAATCTGGCCCGAACTAAAGCTCAGTCAGTCATAGTCTTATTTAAAGAACCCCTTTAATACGGTCACCCCGTTAAAGGAGCTCAGTCACGGTATTCTGAGTTATTTTGGCCACATACAAAATTACCTTTAAATGGTAGAAAACCTGAAAATAACAGTTTAATAAGATAGAAAAACACCAAAGAGATAATGATAAACCATAAAGGAACAAGGATGGCTAAGGATGGAGAAGATTAACGCGGATTACAAACGACGAATTTGAAAAAGTGAGGCTAAACTTTTCAATATGTGCAAACCGTGGCTGAGCTCCTTTAATATGGCCAGATTTTTGTGGCCCTCTGGTGACCGTGTTAACGGGGTTCCACTGTACTTACGATACCGTTCTAGTATTTATTACACTTTTGAGCAAGTACGCAGCTACTTTGTTGGTGTGCCTGAAGAAAATGTTTCCTGAGATCTCGGGGACCCCAAGGGGATTGGTGACATCTCTGTGACCTTAGAAGAACCGCACCAATATGCTTTTGATAACATGTTGATGACATGTTGATAACTAGGTTAGATGAGCTTGATTAAGTTTAACAACACCTTTACCTAAGATACTGTATGTTCTTAAGCTTGCTTACCGAAAAGCGCTCTGAGCTGGTCTGTGCTCTAAAGCTGCCTCAAATCCTTCTGTGTCAAGCTGAGCTATTTCACTGCAACGTCATGTCAATACAACAAGTTAAAATTTTAACTAATTACATGGCTCTGATAAAGAAATGTTGCAAACATTAAAAGATGCGTAGGATGTGACTCACCTGTTCTTCGTGTCACAGAGCACTAAGGTACACCTATCAAGGTTGAATGTTATTCTTGACTTTATGAACTGCAATGAAAAGATATAAACTCTACTGACGCCTAGAGAGAACCATTAATAGTTTAAAATACCCTGCATGTAAGTCATTTTGTAGACTACAGTGTACTTGAAATCCTCCGCGAGACTGGAAAAGTTAAAATTATGCAAATTAGAGAAAAAACGAGGAGGGAATGAGACTGTCGCTTTTCTGTTATTTCGCATTAGCGTATTTGCGTCGTATCCTAGAAAAAGAAAGGGACTGCTCGCAGTCTAGTCAATCTGGATAATTTTTTTAGACCTTTGGAAGAGAGGAAGGCCTAAGACCACCTGGCGAAGAACAGTTGAGAGAGAGAGGAACAGCGCAGGATGGCGTACATGGGATGAGGCAAGAGCTGCTGCAGCCAACAGAGAAAATTGGAGGCATTCTGTGGAGGCCTTATGTGCCACGAGGCACAAAGAAGCTAAGTGAAGTGAAGTGAAATTTTGTTTGAACTCAAAGTAAACTCCAGTACTATATTAGCTTACTATTATAGTCACTTCAGAGAACGTCCTCGACATTTCCTCAATAGGTTAACATTTGACCTTTCCTTTCATAACCGTATTGTCACTGTCGCTGACACTGTCAACGACAATGGTTAACGAATGGTTATCTTATCAGCTGGAATAAAGAAACTTACTTTGTTATTTATTTCTGCTCTCACCTCAGTGGGATATTTGACTCGTACGCTTTCATTGTAGTCAATAGCTTTATACAGCTTCTCTTTTTCCTCGGCGGGAAGTGCAGCAACTGACAATTTCGACCAAACGTTTTCTTCTGCAAAGGTCGCAAGATAGTTGCAATAAATCCGCAAATTGTACAAAAATTTCGATTGCATGTTTCAACTAGCTCTTGCTTTATTTTGTGGAAAGAAAAAGTTCAGTGAAACACATCAGCCAGGGGGAATAATTAGTAATGGTAACGACGAACACGCACTCCAATTTGAAGAATCTTGGAAACCTAACGTTTTAATTTTTCTCTTTCACAGACTTCTAGCAGCATCGCTGCATGTTAGCAAAGTATGTTGTGACAAGAACTACGAAAACAATTACTTTCTACACTTAAAAGTGGCGGCAGCAGCTCAACGGTAATTCAGGCCCAGTCCACAATGCGCAGGAGGAATTTGAAAACGCAGCTCTATTTCTACGGTTAGGCCCACCGTCCACACTAATCCGTCACGAAAACGGAGCTTTTCGTAAACGCTCTTCACACCGGAGGAACTTGACATCACGATAATCATGTAATTTCCCTGTCTGGGTTTTCCTCAAAACAGAAATCTAAATGACCGGTGATTGTTGCGTTTTCAAATTTCCCAGTGTGGACGGGAAATATTTGACGCGGTGTTTTCAGAGTGAAACCTCCGTTTTCAAATTCCTCCACTGTGGACGGGCCTCAATCTAATGGTGAGCTAACCTCCGTTAATGGCATAGCTGTTGATGAAGTTCTGAGCACAATGTCCAGTACCAGTGATGTTATAATGCACCACAATACATTGATTCACTTACCTTGCTTCTCTTTATTCATGATTCCTTCATAGTCAGTGGAACTCCCAGATCCAATACCAAGCCATAACCACCAGGGATTTGACTTGCGCCTTTTACTAGGATTAAACAATTGGCTGCGAGGAACCTGATTAAAAATGGTTATGTTGTGGTTTACAACAAATCGTAAAAGCAGTCTTCAGTTCTAATTGAAACTCTAACTGGTGTCGAACTGGTGTCGAAAGAATATAACAATTACTTGAAGTTAAGTTACTTCGAGCTACTTCAAGTTAACCTCTAAATTCCAATTCGATTTGGAAACAGTGGACGAAGAGCCTGTCTGTGGGATGTCCCACTACAAATTCCTGTTTATTGAATTATTTAGTTGTTTATTTAACTGTTGCATGTTTGAAAGGATTGAGCTAGTAAGATAAAAAAAAAAAAAAGGTTTCAGCACCCACTCCGACCAGGCAACAAATAAATTATCTCGACACTTACTTCTAATTCTGCATGCCTTCTTGCAATCAAAATGCTTGGAATATCAAGTTTATCCTCCAGTGACTAAAAGAGAGAGGATTAAGGTAAAGTTAAACGATTTTGATGACTCACAGATTCTGTATAGAAACAATTTCTTATACCTTTATTGCGGGTAGCACAGTCGACTCTTCATCTTCGTTCAAACCCCTCAACTTTCTCTCCCAAAGTTCTTTGTACAGCTTATACTTTCGCCTATATAAAGACAAACACACTACCATGTTTTCACCAGTTTGTTTCTCTGACAAGAACATGTTTACTTTGCCAATTACAAACTGTACAACAGCCGTACAGTTGGCTTCAACAGTGAAAAAACCTCTGGTTTGCTATTGTGTACCTGTGTTCTTTTATGCGACTCCAAGACCAACATCTAATTTTCTCCTCACAAATTGCTGTGTATGCATATTTCCACCTGCAAATTTAAATCAAATTTGCTTTGGATTAAAAAGAAATACGTGACACTTTGGAAAAAATGTAAGGTCTTTGCTTAGCTAGAACGATCTCCGCTCGTATGCACAATGTACATGTAAACTGTCATTTTGGCTCAAGGTCAGTGAATTGACGGTGTATTGATATAGCTGTGGCTCATTCCTGGATGTTGAAGGGTTAAAAGAGCAATGAGGTGGTTTCCGAACTTGAAACGTTTAGCCTAAATATTTCAAGTTCGTCGTTTGCAATCCGTGTTAATCTTCTCCATCCTCGTCCCTATATGGTTTACTATAATCTCTTTGGCGTTTTTCTATCTTTGTAAACTGCTAGTTTTAGGTTTCCTTCAATTTTAAGGCAGTTTTTGTACGTGGCCAAAATAACTCCAGATAACTCTACTTTTACAACTATGTTCATGTTTACCATGCAGCTGGCTCCACTCGCACTGGTATTGTTGGTCGATATTTCTGATACGGTTGATTGACGGCCATCAGCTCAAACGATTCAATCAAATCCATCACGTTATGAAACTACGTCAAGCAACACAAAGAGGAAAAGATACGTACAGATACAAATGTAAAAACAATGTAAATACAATGTAAATACGAATGTAAATACAATGCAAGCAGCTAGTTTGTTTTATAGGCATTATGCCATACTCAAAACAATTACTCACTGACTGATACTTGCTCAAAATACACAAAGGTATTTTCGTACAACATCTACAGTAAAGCTTTACAGTGAACCAAAAGGTTTCGTAGTCTTATCTTGGAAAACTACTGTAAAGTGCACAAAAAAAAATGTACAACTTTAGAGCAACAATTTGGTCTTGTGCAGAACAAGAAGACTGAGGGCTCGTGAACAAATGAATTACAGCGGTAGTACTGTAGTCCAGTCCTAAGAGCCGGGTTAAGTTAAACTGCCATCATTGCTCGCCTGGTTAAAACAATAAAAGACATTGTGAATGTCTTGCATTCTTTCTCTCCAAGTTCCGTCTACTAACCTGGTTCTGGGAGAACGCCAACAACAGTTCCTGCTGCAATACTTCAATTAAAAGCTGAAAACGCAAATACAGTTTATAGTAACAACGCCAAGTACTAAGTGATATAAGAAGTTCAACACATCTTCATTACATTTGTATTTCTGCGATTTACATCATTCTCATTCTCTGTTTCATTCCTTTCTGATTAAGATGAACTCAACAGATTGGACTGCTTCCTATGTATGGGTCTTCATAGCTCGGTTGGTAGAGCAGTGCAGCCTTAATTTACAATTGCTCAAATTGGAATTTACAGCTACGATGGTCGATAAAACGTTTATTTGAAGGTCCTAATGCCTACAGCCCAGTCCAGCGTGTGCACAAAGTGTGTGGCGTTATTACTGTGTTTGTTTAGTTACCTTAAGTTATTAAAGGCTTAGTTAATTCAGACCCACGCAACACTGATTTCAGAGAAGGGGGAGAAAAACTAATCACAAAGCAATGTACTAACGGTAATTAAAAAGGTCTGTTCAAAACTGGATTTACCACAGGACGTTTTCTTTCCATTAGGTTCAAAAAAGATCTTCAACTCTATCCAGTGCCCAACAATATATAAATACAGTGCCAGTTAAATGACTGTATACGTAATAACCTAGTAAAACGGAATTTGAAATTGTACAAAGTTTTACCTTTGGTGTATCAAGCACTATATCTGATGACTGGTCCATAACCACGTGGCATTCTGCAGACAAAGGCTTCAAAACTATTGGGACAAAATAATCAACACAATCATTGAGGATACCAGTGCTGGAAATAATTTTTTACAAATAAATCTTAACATTAAACTTAGATTGATAAACCTAGCCTGCGTAGTAGGCGTTAAAAAAAAAACGGAGCATGAGGAGGCAAAGCGCGGATGAACGGATGTTTTAATTTTTGCCTCTCTACCCCTTCCCCGTTTACGCCCGCAACGCAGCCTATGATAAACCATGCTTTCTCGACCCATTTTAATGGTACATACCGAATTCATAATCAGATGGAGTGCTTCCTTTGCTTGAAACACCGTGACTCATTAGATTCTGAAAAAATAATGACAGGATCACAATTCGTAACAAGTTTGGACAATCGCTACTAGTTCAAAAACAGCTAAATGACAACAACATCAACTTAGAATATAGCAATCTAAGAAGAAATCGTTTCATATAACGTTATATACTTTTTTTTTTTTTTTTTTTACCTTCCAAGAACTCTGAGATCCAAAAAACTGGGCTGAGGTCAGATTGGTGTTCCAGTATACTGACAGGCAATCAAGACTAACTATCTGTAAATTAACAACATTTACATGTAGTATTATCAGCTGCTGGATCCTTTGGTATACAGAACTTGTTAGTTCAAAGAGGCTTTATCTCTTACAATTTGTTAAAAATAACAATAACATTTTGTTGGAATCATTGACCAACGTAAACTGCGTATGCATTGCGGCCTGTGATCACATTTTGGCCAATACCATGCTTTGAGATCCTGAGAAAATAATCGTCATTGTTCTGAGTGCAAAGCAATGACACTTGGGACAAACTGGTACGCTCTCAGTCCAGTAAAAATCCTCATTTGTGATTCTTTGTAACACTATCGATAACGTCCTCCCCAAATGGGACGCTTTAATACCTTGTAAACGGTCTTGACTGATGCATCTACAACACACTCCTGCCATAATTCATTTGTCGTCTGAAAAAAATGAATTGAGCAGAACTTAGTGCAGAGACCTAATAATTGACACTAGGCGCCCGAGTACGATTCTCAACAGTCACTGCTAGGAAAGAAACCTTTTTTCCAATACTCACGCCACAATTCAGGCACAATGCACTGTAAGGGTGTACACAAGTTCTCGACCTTAGCTTGTACTCTGGCACCAAATGTTACTTGGGTATATATATGTTCTTGGAGAACCCAGTGTCTGAACGCAGCACTATTTTGTCCCACTGCCCAGGCACCAGTGCTCAGGCACCAGCATTCAATTTGTGCCATTAGTGCATCTTACTGAATCAGTATGTCGAAAAGGTGATTCAAACTCTTGTTCGTCACTTCTTTAGTACTGAACACAGGAATAGAGTTATTGTAAATGTAACTTAGGACATGGATGAGATCGGCAGTATCATTTTGGAATACATTGCAGTTATGATCTTTAAACGTACCTCTGCAGAGAGATTCTGAAGAGTAAAACCCACAGCAAATGGAGCATCTGGAGATGTTATCTGTCATAAAAAGGTTGACACTAATAAGTCTGACTAAAAGTCCTCGAGTGCACTAGCTTGAAATAAATTCTACATGGTAGGAGACTGGACAGCTAGCCAGGAGTAGCCTCAAATACACCTCAAGGACAGCTGGGAAATGCCAAAGGGGATGACCCCAAATAACGAAGGTCCCTTGACCAGCTGCATGCATAAGTAAGTAATAAGTAAGTAGTACAGTGGAGCCCCGACTTATGGTCACCTTGTTATTACGGCCACCTTTTAACACCTGAATGTCCTCCCAACTAAATACATTCAAGGGTTTTTATACAGCGGTTATTTTACGTACCTTATCTTCATAGCGAAAGTGAATGTTCTTCACTGATATCTATGATGCAACATTAACAAATAGAGAGCTGTAAGCTAATTGCACTATTCACCTGAAATAGTATTTCATTTTCATACGTCTGCAGTTGAGAACTGTGTAAGAGTATGAATTAATTCACCGTGATAACCTGGTATGCAATTTTAACTTACCTTTAAGTTCTTTACCACTTGTGCAACAAGTTTGTCAACAAAGGAATCTGAACCATCTGCAACATCTTTTGTCTCTTCTAAATAAAATGCAACATAATTAACTACTGTCCCTTATGGGTCAGTGTTCCAGGGGGTTAACTCCCTATAATGGCCTATACAGGAAGGCTCCGCCCAAAAGTGGTATCATGTTCAGTCTTCAGGTATATAAAAGGGTAGGGCTTTCACGAGTCCAGGTACATGAAAGGGCAGGGGAATCTGACGTTTAGTTATTTTCAACTGGGCCTTAAATTAAAATATTCCAAACAGAGGCACCTTATGGCTGTATCATTTCAATTATTAGGCACTACATGAAAATGACAAGAAGACTTCCATTTCAGTGATTTATTCATAATACGGGCCAGTTATGAAAGTATGTCAAAGGGGTAGCTTTTTTCAAATAAAGGTATACAAAAAAGGTACCTTTTCTGGCAAAATGGTATACCAAAAACTAACAGGCAGAATGTCAGGGCAGGCCCTCCACATTTAGAACTTTGCAGAGTACCCCCCTACCCTCCCACCTGGGGAAATGTTAAACAGATCTGCCAAGTGAATTTCTTGAGTCACCTGTTTAGTGATTAACAATAACTTCAGTGGAAAAAAAAACAATTATACTTCCCATTTTTGAAAAAAAAATACCAAAAATTTTCTGCAATCTGTTTGTGATATAATGAAATGACATATATACTGTATATTACTGCTTCATAAGTAAATTCCAACATAATACTCATAGTGATTTATTTTTATCAGTCTCTGCTAACCTTCAGATGCATTGCTGTCTGTTTTTTCCATTCTCTGTTCAATTTGAGAAAGTCGTTTCCGTTTTGCTGCAATTTCAGATGCTTCTGCTCTCTCTGGGTCATATGTTCTGTCTATGAAAAAAACAGACATTATGTATTACAATTTAAAGGATTTACACTGTTTGGAAACCAATGGATAAACCAAATGGGTAACAGTACAGAACCAATAAATTAATTATTAAATGATACTAAATTGATGTAAACTTTTATTGAAATTTTTAAAGTCCAGTTGTCAAAATTAAAAACAGGTTGAAATTGTAGGGTAGTTTGCCAAGATCTTTCTGTTTTTAATGTCATTTTTATATTTCTAATTATATTTATTATTTATTTTTAATTACATTTATCATTTATTTTTAATTATATTTATTATTTATTTTTAATTATATTTATTATTTATTTTTAATTATATTTATTATTTATTTTTAATTATATTTATTATTTATTTTTAATTATATTTATTATTTATTTTTAATTATATTTATAATGTCATTCTGGTTTTAATGTCATTTGACTTACTGCATCAAGTAGGCTACTGCAGACTTATCACCTTACCTCGTATTGGTCCTGCCATCAAATACACATCATGGACTACTATGTCAAATGGTTGAGAATAGAGGTCGGTCCATGGAATTGTCAAAGATATTTTGCCTGTAATTTGAAAGAGTTCCGGGTGTTGGTTTATAAACACATATTAAATTAATTACATGTACCTACTGTAGCTGACACTTAACTAGGCAATATGTGGAATGAAACTTGCGATTTTCGAGTTATTCCCCTGCCTTCTATGTGCAAAACAAAATATGACTAAGGGAATGAAAGAGACAAGTAAATGACGTGCAAACACAGAGAGACAGACCGAACTATATGAGCAGTGGGTATTTGAAGGAATTGGTCAATGTTCAAAATGTTAGTTACTTCATGCTATTTTAGGGTTGTTCAGTTCAACTGATGAAATAACATGTGTGATTAGGATATTAAAAGGGGTAAGATTGGCCCAATTTTTTCGATACAGTGCCTGGTAGGGAACATTCAGGGAAAATTTCAAAAAAGTTGTTCAGCAACTTTTATTTCTGAGGAATCACCTTAAGGATACAACTTTGATCAGGCGTAGAGGAACTTACCAACATAACCATGGGTCACCTCCACTGGAAGATGAAAACCATCCTTGAAAACAACAGTTTGCAACGTAATAAATTATCATACAGTGAGGAAGGAATTAATAAATAAATGCATGGTCAGTAGTATAATAATTATCATTCTATAACATGTCAGCCGACAGTATGAATGACATCCCACAGGTACATGTAAATGCATGAAACTTCATGAACAAGTTCTTAACGTCAAGAGCAACGTACGGCCTGAGGGCAATTATCTGAGGTAGAAAAATCAATGACCCCCCACAAGGAATCTACCCTGCCTGGGAGGTGCACTGGCCAAATGGTTAGTGTGCTTGCCTCAAGCAGTCTAGGTTCATCTAGCCCTGATAGGAGTCATTGGGTTCAACTGATGTACATTTGTACTTGGACAAGATGTTTTACTCTCACAGTGGCCCTCCCCACCCAGGTGTATAAATGGATTACAATGAAGTTATAAATGCTAGGAGTTAAACCCTGTAAGGGAGGCATAGTGGCCTGATGGTAAGTGCACTCAATCCCGGATCGAGCAGTCGGGGTTCAAGCCCTGGCCAGGGACATTGTGTTGTGTTGTTGGGTGCAGCACTTTACTCTCACAGTGCCTCTCTCCAGCCAGGTGCATAAACCAGTACCAGTGAATTTAATGCTGGGTTAACCTTTTGATGGGCTAGCATCCCATTTAGGGGCCGGGGGAGTACATGTAGATTGAAATACTCCTAGTCGCTCCATGCTACTGAGAAACCGGGATCTATTTAAAGCTCCAGCCTGATAAGCCATTTGGCTTGTATACAGAATTTACCTTTTTAAATTAAATTTTTAAAGCCCTATGATGGACTAACATCCAATCCAACAAGAAGTATAATTTATCCAGTTAGTGTACACTAGCTAGCTCCTAAAATGTAAACTATTTGTAACATCTTCATTAAAAACTTACCAATGCATCATCTCTCAACTCAAGATCTGTAAGAATAACATTTCCTACAAAAGGAGAAATTTGTTTTGTCACTATCATCATTGCAACAGTCTTTTCATCACAAGGTGACAAGGGACTGACCATTTGAGTTACAGCATGCATGTAAAGAATTAAGTCGTGTCAGATAGCCCACGGCTAAACAGTGTATTTTGCAGTTTGGTTAGTGGATCCTGTTCTTTACTTGCCAGACAGGCAAGTGAAGTCTTCTTGGCATTTTTTTTTAGAAAATTCAAATTATAGAAATACTAGCTATGAGACATGAAATTTTACGGGGCTAATTAATAAGAATGACTTTTATGCTAGTTAACAATTAGACCCGTAGCCTGGAAGGGCTACGGGTCAATAGCCCATGAGGCGAAGCCAAATGGGCTATTGACCCGTGGCCCTTGAAGGCGAAGGGTCTAATTGTTTTAGTATCACCGAACTAGTCGGACAGAAAAGGCAATAATAAAGTTAGCAAATGCTAGTTGAAGAAATATTTATTTGGGAATAAACCAAAAGAAAGCCCCACACTTGATTGTGCCACTTTCACTACTAGAGAGCTATTACTAATAGCCCTCTAGTAGCGTAGTAAAATGTAAGATTAGTCCACAGATTGCCCAATTAGGGCAAGCCTGAAAGTTGGGTTTATTTGAATCCTGCCTTTCCAAGTTCAGTAATCATTTTTCCTGGAAGTTCTAAAAGTATTAGGCAGCATGTAGATCACAGCATTTCCTCAGCGTACTGTTCGAGCCTTCATCAGATGATGAAGTCAACTGGTTAAACATCACCTATAAAGCAGAATGCTCCATTAAGAGAGTGGCTCAGAGATGACAGGAAAGCCATTCAACAACAGACCAGCGAAGGAACAACTCACCAAAACAACGAGGACCATAATGCAGTAATGTGTAGTTCCAGAAAATATGAATACCTCCCCCATCGAAGGGTTTTTTTCTAAGAACCCCCCCCCCTCTCCTCACCACCACCATCTTTCTAGAAATTCCAGCTAAGCTTCATGCATTTCTTTAAATTTTATGGTCTTCCAGAACCCCTCACCCCCCAGGAAATTCCAATCCCGTCTGTAGGGGGAGTATCGATATTTTCTGGAACTGCATAATCACAGCTGTTGAAAACCAACCAATCACAGTGGACCATCATGCTTTATAGGAGACAGACTATTAAACTTAGTATTAATATTATTATTAATAGTATTACAATATGATCATGCTCCCTCGTCCCCCAAAACCCCTTGGAAACCCTCATCATTCAACCCCTCGCCACATTCCCTTTCATGAATATACATGTACTTGTCTGGCACATAGCAGGTGTCAACAGGCCCAGACACACAGACAACACTGTGCTAAATGAAAATTGGGAAAACTAAAACATAAATCCTTGACATGTAGAAGCTTCACTAGATAAAAACTGATAACAATATATTAGAAGGTTATCAACCTAAAAGCAATCAGCACGGTTCGACATAAGCAATAGACAAACGACACGCGTTTATTATTTATGGCACAGGAAGAAATAACATGTAACGCAATACCAGTCAGGAGTCACGCACGCTAAAATATGCGTATAATAAGGTAAAATACAAACAGATACTGCAAAATTGTCAAGTACCTACCGCGATCACGACTGTTAATTAAATGAAGCTTTAATTCAAAGCTGTCCTTATGTTTAAGCCTTTTCCAAGACCGAATGACCCGCTATTAAAACCTCTATGTAATGTGAGCGTCTGTACAGTATCTTCCTTGGCATGGGTGGCAAGTGAGAGCGCTTATTTCCGCAATTGCTTCTTAAGATTACTTTACCAAAAGGAGTCTTTTTTAGATACTTAAATAAATACTTAACTTGTTTTATTTGTACTTGATGAGCGTATTCGATATAAATCATATGTTTTCTCACCTTTTAAAATCCCAAGATTGAGATTCGAGCTGTCCAAATCCTTAATGTATTTTCCAAGAATTCCATTTAGAATCGAGGCAACGAGAGACTCAAACATGTTTCACTGATTTCTTGACTGCACTGATAAAATAATGTCACCTTCACAGAGAAGCTCGGCTGTAGCAGTACGTGATGTCAAAGAAGTTAACGTATTTACAAAAATTCACAAGTTCGCAGCTGAAATCTTCGTTTTCCCAGCTGGCATGAAGCGAAAAGATGTTCTCGCTGACTCGAGTCGCTAACCTTTTGCATTTCCTGTTCCAGGCCAAAGTTACAGACAAATATATTGTCTAGAGGTCCGTTTCCTAGAAGGCCACATCGAGAAGAATCGCTAGCTAGAATATCTTATCAAAACAACGTATTCGTTACAGAATATGCAAATACACTTTCCCAAAGGACGCTATCCTCTTAGCCGGAGGGGCCTGGGCACTCGAAAACGTCGCGGGTAAAAGGCTCAAAAAGACCCAGGAATAACAATACATTTATTTGACATGAATGTAAATGATTATGTTATTGCTGATACAGTGTTCGGGTCCCCTGTGCAAATACCTCTTCCTTTTATTTTACATATACTCTGTCTTTCTTTATAAGAATATAATTTATAACAATGTCGAAGCCGAATTTGCGAAATTTTAAGAATATAGACAAAATCCGATCGAGGCTAAGAGAATCGTTCGAATTTTGGTTACAAATGACAAAGAAACAATTATCTTTGAACGGATTTTTGTAACAAAGAAGTAAAACAGCATTGAAAAAATATAAAATTAAAATTAAATTAAAATTAAATTAAAATGTAAGAAAAATAAAACAACCTAAAAATAAACTGAATATAAAATAGAAACAAAATACAAATAAAATGAACAAATAGAAACAAAATAAAAAATAACATGAAAAAATAAAACTAAAATAAAATATAACGAGCTAAAAATGACATTGAAAATCAAATCAAAGCATTTGATTGTCATGAGAAACAAACGCATGCCGGCTGCTAACCTCGTGGTTTCTAGAGGTTGATTACGCTAGACTACTAGCTTTTCCTGCCATTAGCTACATACCGGACAGCGGATTCATGAGTGGTGCTCCGAGAAGGGCCAGGAACGCGCAGCAGCTGACTGCAGAACCAGCCAAGCAAACCCACCAGCCTGAAATGTCAGTCATCGTCCACCCTCTGGGGGTCTGGACCAGGCCATGGCAGGCTGGGAAACAAAGCTGAGTTTCCACTTAGTATAAAAGACCAATTTTCTCACACATGGTTTATGTAACATGGGTAGGAATCGACCGGAATCGTGTCTGACTTGTCAGATTATCACATTTTCCCTTTGCAGTCAAGTTATAGAACTGCGTCTCGGCTATGCTGCAGTAAAGAAGCCCGTTTTGTAAGATTTATTTGCCTCCACACTACCAAATATAATCACACTGAATGAAAAACGGGGTATTATCGAGTCGCAAGGGTGTTAAGTCAGATATTTTTTTGGCACACTACCACCTCGGGTGACCCTCTGTGTTTGGAACGTCGTGCCCGTGCGGATTAGTACGGACCATTGATAGGGACGACAACAACGGCAACGAGAACGTCACCAAGCAGTAAAATGGCTGTGCACGTGCGTTATAAGTCCTTGTGTATTTCTTGTGTATTCCTCTGGAATAAATACCATTCAAAATTTCAGAATGAAGGCTACTGTTAAACATCACGGGTAACGGCGGTCGCAACGGGATGCTTTGAAGTCGACGCTTTGAAGTGTTACTGAAATGCGAGAACGGCAAGAAAGAGAACCCTTCAGATCATTTAATGTCAAAGTGAAACGAGAAGCAGCAATGCCTGCTGTAAACATCAATGGCTGGTCGTTCCTGATACTTTGTCAGTACAAAAGAATGTGACCAAAGTAAGCTACAGAGTTGAATACCATGGTTACACTTTTTTTCGTAAGACTTAAAGATAAATCAACTTGAAAACAAGATATTTACATGTACAGTGATTGTCTTTGCAGGAAAATCGCATAACGGACATAAAAAGTAAATTACCGTAATAATAATAATAATAATACTAATAATAATAATAATAATCGAATATTTCCTCAGGATAACCCTTCAGTACAAAGTACTGTTATCAACGGGGTCCTGCTAAGAATTAAAAACTAATAAACAAGAATTATTAAGATATATAAAATAAGATACATATTAAAAACCGTTAAAAATACAATAGAAATTACAAGTAATAATCGTCTAAGGCTTTCCTAAATAAAACTCTAGAATTAATGTTTCTTAAACTTAAAGGCAATAAATTAAAAATCGAGGCACCTAAAAAATAAAAGCTACGGCGTGCAAAATCCAGTCTGACTTTTGGTAGTTTTGCAGTTTTCCCATTGTTGCGAGTGTTTAAAGCGTTATGATGTAATCGGTGAAAATAGTCTTTAAATGGAAAGCATGCAGTTCCATTGAGGCAGTCAAATACAAAGCAGCACGCTCTTTTTTGTAACGATTTTGTTACGATTTAGCGCTCTCCTACCAAAAAGCGCCCACACCCATTTCTAATAAGCGTTCATCCCCTCAAGAGCATTTTCTTTTCCAATAAACGCCCCACAGCGAAAGTGACATTCAAGCCGCAAACTCATTCGTCTCATATTGATGAGACGAACGTTAACTAATTCTGAGGTCTGCTTTTTCATCTGAATTATGACTATCCATCAGCACCCATTTTGTTACGGTTCTTGCGATCGAGTATCTGTTATTTTTCACCTTAAGCACTGAGTCACATTCAAATGTTTATTTTCAAACAGAAATAAGCGTCCAGTCGCTAATAAGCGACCCGTCTCCAGTTAGCGCCCTCTTGAGTTGCCAAACGTAAATTAGCTCCCTGGGCACTTGATAATTCATAAGAAAAGCTGTCAGGGTATATAACCAGAATATAATTTTGTTACATACGTTAATGTAGCTGTCGTAGACTGACTTCAAATAAACTGATATTCCTCAGTTAGTGGGGCAATTTGAGGAAATCCAAGTCAGATAAACTTAGAGGACGCGTGTAAGTTGTTTCAACGTCTTTAACAATCTTTAACGGGATCAGCTTCATGAGGTAGGCAGAAATGGGAGTTGATTATTTGATGGCTCGCTTGATTCTAATAGTTTGTTATTAACAATGACTGCGATTACGTTCATTAGCTAAGGTAAAACCTTCTTTGGCCTTTTCCTCTGGTGTCAGCTGGTGATAGGGTTATTTGAGGTGTTAAAATCCCTCTTCTAATGGTGGCCACAAAGTCAAAATGGTGTTAGACTGGAGTCAGGGCAGAAATAAGTTCTATGAAAGCTTAACTGTGTAATGTTCTTTACACAACGCTCTGATGGTGGATTCATGGCAACACCAACCTGCCGGTGCCACCATGTTTTGTCAACACGCTCATTTGAGCGTAGCAGCTTACAAGTGGAACATATTTCACGCATCAATGTACTTCAACGAGTACGCTCTGATTAATGACAAGAAAATGCTCTTTTGTGAAATTAGCTGACCTAGAACTCAAACGGGTCACTAACTGATACGCTGCCAGGTTGTAAAAAAAAAAAATCTCGCCCGTTGCCAGGTTCACATGCCTAGCAACTTAAACTATTCTATTCAAAGCAGAATAGAAATGTTACGATCGCCAGAAAAATACTAGCTTATGTCTATAATCGAGTATTAATAGAAATACAAGCTTACAAATTGATAGTAACACTTAATTTTCTATCAACAACTATGAATTTTAGATGAACGTAAAACTGTAAATCATAAGTGCTAGATAATTACAAATATGCTAGAACTTAATTACTTTGTAGTAAAGTGCTGAAAAATAAACTGTAATTTATCTTCTTTGGGAAATTCTTTCGCATTTGGATTAAATAAAATCTGACTTTAATTTTCATGAAGCAGTGATTTATCTTCTGTAAGGTAACCCTCCAATTCGATATTTTTGCCTTTCGCGCCCTTTAGCAATGTTTGCCATATAAGGAAGACAGAAGTGTCTCATGTCACACCTCGGAACGAATCAAAACGAGGCTGGCTACATTGAGTAAGAATAGAAAATGAACGAAACTTAATGTCAAATGGATCCAGGGTAAAACGTCTATCCCCAATGTCTAACACATCGATATGCAAACTTCTGTGGTCGTCTTTTTTCTGGCCTGGTTTGGATTAGCGACCACAAACGAAGAAAGCGACGAAGAAATCCATTTCACCAACTCGTGGGCGGTCCATATCGACAACGGGGACCTTGACGCCGTGAACAGTATCGCTCAAAAACACGGATTTATTAACCAGGGGCAGGTAAGCACATCATACATGGAATACGCCAGCACCTTGTCAAAGATGCAGCGATTCGAACTTGTGCCGAGCTATTTTGTTTTTACAAGAGCGTTAATCTTGATCTTGATAATCGAGCGCTTGACTTATTTGTTTTGTCGGGTCAAACGGCAAGACCAGTTGCGTTTCCGCTAAGGCTGGTAGTTTTTATTATGAAAGTAAGGACGGTACCAGAACTAGTGTCAGTTATCAGAGATAAACAAATGTCAACCTGCGCGTGTTGATGTTTTGATTTTATTTCGCAGATAGGAAGCCTTCCAGGGTATTACCACTTTGTGAAACACAACGTTCGAGAGCGATCGCGTCGAAGTTTGGACGATCATATCGAGACCTTGTTATTGGAGCCAAGGGTAAGTTAGATCCGTATATATTTTTTCATTATCCTCTTACTGGTGGATTTTAATTTGATCACGGCATCGCTACCGGTAGACACTTAAAAAGACACTCCAAAATCCGTTTGCGATTTGCGTTTAATAAATTGTTGGCTTGGGGTAGATATTTCGTAAAATACTTTCTATGTTGAAGCAAATTTTGTCCGAGTCACGGTCTGTGGGTCTTTTCAAACTGTTCAGTGACTGTAGTGACACCAGCTTGTGAAGTGCAATCGTTAAGAGAGCGGAACTCTTGTCACCGAGAAACTGGACAAGAAAATTACCGACTCGTAAAATTTGCCCCAGGTTATCTGAAAACTCTGTCTCTTTGCTTTGATTCTGGCCTGGAGATTTATTTGCCTGTCTGGTGGCATTTAAAAGTAAAAAGAAAGATGGAAACTGCGTTTTCAATTGTTTGACTTGTAACAGTCAATTATCTTATTAAATTCCCGAGGCATGTCAAGTTAGCTAAAAAATTATTTTCTTAGATACTTGTTACCATCGCGTTCAGAGGGGCCCGCCTGGGATTGAAGTCTGCTGCTTCCATGAAGTAAAAGCGTACTATGACTAATAATGCAGTCAAATAGGATTATGCAAATTACAGTGAATCGCGTTACCATAGAGAATCTAGATCTGCTCAAGCAAACAAAGCGAAAAAGATTACGAGAACTATTTAACAATGGAATCGGCGCATTTTTTGAAAGTATTTAATTTGTGATTTTACCTGATGAATTGTGATATTAGCGTTGATTTTAGTTGTTAGGTTCTAATTAGTTATTAGGTGGAATACCTGTAAACTAGCTCTCAAGCTAAGCGCATATCAACGCCAAATAAAGCATTCATTCATTCATTTCTACATTATAGTTTTGCATTTCTCATATACATATAGCTTGCATTCCCAGACGCGTAACTTAGCAGCTTAAAGGTGGATATCTACTGCTATACTCTCTATCAGAGTGTGATAAATATGACATAAGAACGGAATGCCAAGCCTCGCCTGACGCTCGGACTCTCTCTCTAAGGACGTGCAATTATCCTCGACAGAAGTCGTTTTTTTTCCCTTTTCCACTGATATAAGATGGCCATTCCGTTTGAAACTTTAAATCGTTAGAGCAGTGAGAATCGTGAACAATTTAGTACTGTATATGGAGTAAAAACTCCCTCCTGAAAACATTTTCGATACTGCAACCTATCGAGGTTTAGCTAAAACAAAATACGAGAAAGTGGTTTGGTTATCAAAAGCACAGTACAGATACCAGACTATAGCAGCCGGGGTAGAAATGCGCACCCTCCTCTCTGGTTTCCCGTTATCTTTCTTTTACTGGTTACTTTGATAGTAAATAAAGACGAAATCGGCTGGTTAGCATTGTCTTCAAGTTGCACTGATTACCAAGTATAAATCTGATCCCAAGAAATGGTTATTAAACAAGTTCCACTTTCTATCACGACGCTTCAATAGATCGAAATATAGAAATGCCAGATCGTAACAAGTCAGGTGTATGTATTCATGCCGTTTTCAGCGACTAACGGTCAAAAATATAAAAAAACAGACTTTAAAAAGACGATAGGTTTTTCTGAGTCTGTCAAGTGCTCTTGACAAGATGGTATACAATTAGTATACAATAACAATTTCATCTCCCAGGTAAAATGGGTAGAACAACAAAGGATTCTGGAAAGGAGCAAGCGTGACGTCATTCCCGGCGAGGATGAACTGGTGCAGAGATCAGTGGCAAGGTTGAGGCGCGATACCGCTGTCACTATCCGCGATCCTTTCTTCAAAGATCAGTGGTATTTGGTGAGTAATTATGTTTCGTCTATCTGGTACCAAACAATAACAGGACATAATGAATTCAAAAATGTGTTTATTCAGACAAGAATAAAGATGGCTCGATTAAAAACCTGAACTTTCTAACAGAAGCATAAAAGACGTCGTTTTTTCTTCCATGGGCTTTCAAGCATTGCATTACGTTTAAAATTGCGCGCAAAACAACGAATGAACGAAATTTTACATACATATTGCTTTTGCCCGCAAAATTTGATTCCTAAAAATTAGTATCTTTTTATATGGTCAGCAATAGAATTTTACCTCAGTATCTGTTATGACTTGGATGACCAGCTCACAAACTATTTTTCTTAATTTACCTGATCTTTAGCAAAATATTGGGCAATCTTCCGGGCCCACCGGTGTTGACATCAACGTGTTACCAGTCTGGGCTCGAGGTTATTCTGGTAAAGGTATCGTGGTATCAGTATTAGATGACGGTGAGTATAAGGTTCTCTTAAAAGCTAGCTGAATCAGCTGAAACAGTTTGTGAGAATCTTAAGAGAGATGTGAAGGAAGTTAGTATGTGAAGGAAGCTAGTAGTCTTAGTAGTCCTGTAACTAGAGCAAGTTTTAGTATCTTAAGCTTGTTCTCACTACGACATAAGCATAAGCATTAGCACGAGTAGAAAAAAAGTTTCTGTTCTTCCTGAGCTTTTTGCTTGTGCTTAGTCAAGTGAGAATGCACTGCTGTAAGCATAGGCATAATGGCCCAAAAACGAAAGCCCGCCATCTTGTTTTAATGTTTCGAAGAGGTATGGAATCGAAAATAAGGCAATTATCCATTCTGCGCAAGCCTACGTGCTTATACTTGTGTTGTGGGCGTCCTCACTACCGTTATGCTTATGCTTATGCTTATGCTTATGTCGTAAGGAAAACCAGGCTTTAAGCAAGGTGTGCTTCGTTGGCGGAGGATCCCCCTTTCAAAGCCAGTCCCCATTTCAGCAATCTAGTCCATCCTGCCTGTCAGTAGATTGTGAGGGGCACGAGCAACTGGCCCATTTACCTTTCTAACCTAAAATTTGGATCCAGGAACCAAAATCAGCTGAAGACTAATACGACTCCCCTTCCTCTCTAGTTGTGACACTATACTTGTGAGTTATTCGTTGTGTATTAAATTTGGCAGATTTCTCAATATGCGGGGATATTGAGAATAAAGGGAGAATATGGTAGGCCGGTTAATCTAGTTTACTTGAATACACCCGGTCAGGCATTGGATGTTTACTTAGTGAAGCATAGAGTATAGCTCTAAGCCCTACAGAGTTAATAATATTGATATGTAAAAGAACAATTTATGCGTTGGAAATTAATTTTCAACCAACCTACCTTCCTTCTGCAATTTTCATTTTTATTTCATTTTCTAGGGGTTGACCACACGCATCCTGATTTGAAGAATAACTACGTGAGTTAGTCATTAGTGCCTCTCTACGACTTTTTATAGATTCTATTAGTGATTCTAAAAAGTCACTGCAGAGTGCACGTGAAGTGGTCCTGGTATTCTGAGACCTTGTAATCTGAATTGGTGCACGATCTAGTGGTTCTTGAAATCAAAAAGGCTCTGCGAGTGTTATAGTAAAAAAAAAAATCATCGTTTTTTTCAGGATCCTGACGCAAGCTTTGATTTCAATGATTTTGATGGAGATCCAAGACCACGTGACGAAAACTTGGAAAACTGGTAACAAAGCAACTTCTGAATTTTACTACTTGATAAATTCAAAAGGTGTCTTTAAGTTCTAAGGAGTGCGGTAGTTTTGAAGATTTTATACAATAGTCTAAATCATTCTTTCTACAAATCGTGTTTCCTCTTGCGGCAGCCACGGCACAAAATGTGCAGGTGAAGTAGCGGCTCAGGCGGATAACGGCATTTGCGGAGTGGGAGTGTCATTCAACGCCAGTATTGGAGGTATGGTCTTCATATACAGTTGAGCTCCGCTATTTCGACTTCTCAGGGGACGCAAAAAATAGTTCGAAATAGCAAGAGTTCGAAATAGCAGAAAGTAAATGACTGAAGGGCGGACCCGAGGGAAATGGCTTAGAGTTCGAAAAAACGGGGAATTCGAAATAGCCGAGTTCGAATTAGCGGGGTCCAACTGTACTAATTATTTTTCGTTATACAATAGTGATTTAATTATTGACCCACCTTACGTTTTTGGTCGCAGATTTGTGATTTATTTTTTTGTGAAATATTCAATGTCTTTTTGTGAAATGTTCATGGCGTTGTTGTGCTCTGTGTTGCCGAGTTGAGCAGCGAAAATTAAAGTTTGCTCTTGTATGTTTGGAAACTGTCGTAAGCCTGAATCAAGCACTTTTAAATATAAAGGACTAAATGAAAAAAGTTTCAAACTTCCCGTAATTATTACATCCGTAGTCATCAGGTGATATACAGGAATGCCATAGGTTATCAGACACTTATCATATAATTGGTTTCGTAGATTCAACCAAAACTCAATTTATATACGTAACTCAAAGTGACGCTGCCTTGTTCAACAGTGGCGGGTCATGTTTGTCACATTTTGATCAACACTTGATTACAAAAAAATGACAGTTTGCTTCGACACAACTGACTGATGCTATAACATTTTTGTAGGTATTCGCATGTTAGACGGTAAAGCCACTGACACACTTGAAGGAAGCTCACTTAGTTACCGCTCAGACTACATCGACATCTACAGCTGTTGCTGGGGCCCAAAGGATGATGGGAAGAGATTCGGCAAGCCTGGTTATCTAGCAAGCAAAGCGCTTCAAATTGGTGCTGATCGGGTAAAGAGATTTGCTGGGCCATGAGTGTAATGGTAAAAATGATAATAGGGGACTTTGGATCGAGATAGAGTACGAGAACTACTTTTCAATTCTAGTTTGCAGGCCTTT
This sequence comes from Orbicella faveolata, assembly GCF_042242905.1. Lineage (NCBI taxonomy): Eukaryota > Metazoa > Cnidaria > Anthozoa > Scleractinia > Merulinidae > Orbicella > Orbicella faveolata. Next base: position 33,198,875 of record NW_028301539.1, read on the forward strand.
CCAGTCACATTATCATGTCACATAACCATCTCATCTCATGAGCTACTCTCTCTACCTAAAACCAACATCAGGAGCGAAGGATCCGGAAACATCACTGGTTTGAAATTCGAAAATCATACACAGTGTACTCCAAAGGTCCATGGTCAAGGCCGGACACCTGAGGAACGATCAACCAAACACTGTGAAAGCTAACACACATGTGAAGAGCCTATTAACACGATACCACATGTACGTAAAGCTTACTTTTGCGAACATCATTTCATATTTTGTTCTCCAGGGTCGCGGCGGCAAAGGTAACATCTACGTGTGGGCGACTGGTAACGGAGGTCTGACAGATGATGACTGTAACTGTGATGGTTACACCACCAGTATATATACCATATCGATTGGCGCCATCAGTGACCACGGTCTTTCTACGTATTATACAGAGACGTGTGCGTCCACCCTGGCTGTTACGTTTTCTGGAGGATCGCACAGAGAAACCGCAGAGAACAAAGTGGTAAGTTGCTTCAACAAAGTTATTGTGAGAAATGCCTGCCTAATAAACTCCTGAACAGACTACTGACAAGCCACCAATTAAATCCGAGTATCGTTGCACGGAACATCATCTATTTAGACTGGAATGTAATTAACTGTCGCACGCCACATTTTTCACGTCCGTTGCACCTTGCTGTCTAAGAGTTTGCTTGATTCATTTTCTTGAAGGTCACCACTGACCTACATCACAAGTGCACTGAAGTATTCAAGGGAACGTCATCAGCAGCACCACTGGCCGCAGGGATGTTGGCTCTCGTCTTGGAAGCAAAGTAAGTTAAAATAGCTCAAATGTTGACGTAGTAAATATCTACAATAGTTTACGAACGATCGAATTTTGGAAGACTCAGATGGTCGTCAAATGGTTTAATAGACCAATCAGAATTCAAAAAAAAGTAAGAGATATTCTATTGGCATTGGTAAGCACGAGGAACGTTACGTAAGCCAAACCAATGCAAACTAATGCATGCTACGCCGCCGTTAATACACAGTTCGAGAACAAAAGTAAGCTCAAAACCAACTGAAGCCCACGAATCTTCTAAATGTCATCATGCAAAATTGCAGGCCCTTTCCAAAGGCGCTTTTAGCCTCTCCTTCAAATATAAGATTAGTTCTAGTCTAGCGCCTTTATAAACAAGTTTGATGAGCAAGAGGAGTTACCCTTAAATAAAAACCATTTCCACATGAAATTGTTTGCGACAGGCCTCATTTAAAAACAAGCGGCATTCAGTATTGAAATTTAACCTGCCGTTACATTTAAGTCCTAAGCTAACATGGCGTGATGTGCAGCATGTTATCGTGGAGTCGTCTCGGGTAACAAGCCCGCTGGACGAGGGATGGAAGACCAACGGCGCAGGAAAACGCTACAATCACAAGTTTGGCTTCGGACGATTGGACGTGAATAAAATGGTTGACAAGGCGCTGAAGTGGAAGAATGTGGACAAGCAGAGAGTATGCCATGGTGCTGCACACAATACAACAAGGTTTGTAGAATTCTTTCTGTTTTTTTAAAGTCCTCCCGATTTGGGATAATGGATTGATGTGGTACCTCTATGAACAAAGGAAACAAATTCATGGATATCTAAAAAAATAAATAAATAAAAATACAAAGAGAGTAATTTAAAGCAACTGTAGGAATCCTTGATGCCGGTTAGTAAGTAAGCAAGTAAGTAACTTTATTTAACCAGGGTAGCCCAAAGTGTCTTAACCTAAACCTTTATTCAGGAAAGAAAGAAATCAACAAATCATAGGTTGAAACAAGGGAGTGCAGAAGAATCCCAGCCGTGGCGTCTGTTCTGAAGAAGACGCAAAATTTCTGTTTATCTTGTAAACAATGATCGTTAAATTTTAACCGACAGATTTATCCCAGCTTCTGGAAGCCTCATTCTATCAGCAAACACGTCAGCATGTTCAAGCACCGCCTCTGAAATAAGAAGACTAGAACACGTTCAACTTAACGTCACTCTGCAGCACCGTCACAGAGGAGATATCAGTATTACGCTCATCTCTCCATCCGGGACAAGAAGTAAGCTGCTGACCACCCGAAGGAATGACCATTCGGCCCGAGGACTCAAGGTGATAAAAAATTCAATAATTGTAGTTCTCCAGTTATGATCTCTGAGATCGATGCTGTCGTATGGGTGACGTCCTCGTAGTGGTAATCCGATGGTAGAAAGCTTGTTATGATAACATAGTACGCTTTGTTTAACAAAGACAAAAACCAAACAAGTGAAGGAGATATTCATTTCAGAGGCGTTTTGCCGTCACAACTTAGTTCTTCCTTTGGCATCTCTGATTTGATTGATATACGCGAAGACTTCTGAACGGACAAATAAATAGAACATTTCGTTGCTATCCTGGATTTTTGACATCCAATGCCTGAAGTTGTTCGGCATGGGTTTAACGGGGGAGTAACAGTTATAGACACATTTTCGTCAGTGGGTTAGTGTTCAGCATTAGACTCAACTAGTGTAATAATATTTGTACCGTTGCAAAACGTAGACAGTGGAAATTCTCAAGCATGAGTCAGATTTGAACTTTTTTTTTTTCCCAAAGGTGTTCTCAGCCCGCTCTCAACATCACCGCGTGAGATTTACCATCGAATTTGTCATCTTTTGTATCGTGAGAAAAAATTTTCCAATGTTTATCAATCACCACTCAATGTTAAAAAAATTGCCTTCACTTTTAGATTTTAGAGTTTGGTAAGGTCCCCGTTTAGTCAGAATGACGTTTTATTCGCGTTAGGCGATGCTAATGGTTAGGAAATGTTTGTACACAAGGAATACACATATCAGACATATCTACAATTCTACCTTTTGTTGTGGAATGACCTGCTGCTTGCACTTAAGCTTCTCTAACAGATGACTTTATTTCCTTAGAACTGGGTTTTCATGACAGTGCACTGCTGGGGTGAGGATCCTAGAGGTTTATGGACTGTGATCGTAACCGACAATGACAACAATAATCGTGAACATTACCTGGAGAAACTCACACAGGGTGACGAAGAAGATGTTACTAGAATCTTCCTGGACGACACAGGGAAACATAGTCAAACTGGTCAGCTGTCATCCAAGAAGGACCATGCGAAGGACCATATCTTGAAAAGCATGGAAGATACAGCTGGGAAAATCTTTAAAGAAAGCAGATTTGTCAAGTTTGCTCATGGGAAGAAGTCACGGCACGTTCGTAATAGCCCTCGAGTAAAGGTTACAAAGAAAGTAAAGCATCACGCTAGAAAAGTCAAAGAAAGCAAAACTGCCCATCTGAAGAAACATTATTTGAAAACTAAAACAAATAGCAAAACTAAAATAAACAAGGAAAAACAGAGTTGGACAAAGAAAGTCATAAATCCAAATCCAAATGTTATTAAAGTAAAGCAACCAAGAAAGATGTCAAAGAAGCACGCAACCAATAAATTAACGTCGAAAACAGTGTTAAGTCAAAGCCATCAGAAGCTAAAAGCTCCATTTAAGAAGCACGACAATGGTGGAGAGAGAAAGAAACCTCATAAGGCTTCAAAACAAGAAGTAAACGCCACTTTAACTATGGCACATAAACTGACGGGCCCCTTCAGCAAATCTAGTACATCTGCTTTAGGTAACCTAAGTAGGTCTGCCAATGCCACCACAGCCCTGGGTCTCATTTCACAGTTGATATCAGAAATTCAAAAAAATCCATTGGTGACAAAAATTGCTTTGGAAGCACTGAAAAATCCTGCCATAGGAAAACTATTTGGCATCGATTCTTCCAGGGACACGGCTGAAAACATTCAGGAAAGGCTTTTGCCGACAGCAAGCATCAAACAGAAAACACAAGGTTTAGAGAATGGGTCTGAAAGTAATGGTTCAGGGTCACATATATATACGAGAATTGTTGATGGAGACAATGTTTCTAATGTAAAGGAAAAATCCAACCATCTTGAAATGGTAACACCAGGAACCATCAATTCGATTAAACAGAAACATTTTCAAGTCTTCAAGATACTTAAAGATAATGAAGAAGACTACAAAAATGATGTTAGCGGAAGTGGAATTGAAGGAAGTGAAATGTCGGGGAGTGGATACTATTTCGATGGAGGTGGGTCCGGAAATGAGGAGAACCTAAAAGCTGCCAATCATCAACTTATAAACTGTGGTGGGTCAAAGAACTGTACAGGAACTCACAGTGAAGACCCCCTTCTTTCTGTTTCAAACAAAGCACAAAAGATACTTGAAAAGGAAGAGAATTCGTACGAGATATTTGACGAGGATGATAAGGAAAGCCAGAACGGTGAAGGAGATGAAGACGAAGTCTTTGAAGATGGGTCAAGACCCGTTGGAAGTGTTGAAGACAGTGAAGATCTTATCCCAGAATTTGGGTTTGATTTGAGGGCCATCAATGAACCTGACTCATTCCTTTGTAATTTCTCGGCGGTGTTAAGCAAGAGATCATCAATTGTTACCCAAAGGGCGCGTTGTGTAGAAAATGGCACAATCGAAAAACGCAATGATGAAAGAGATAAAGAAGACAAAAATCTGGCTCATTATCTGGCAGTTGATAAGTTAAAGTCAGCTTCAGGGGATTACAACCTGGATAGCGGTGATGACCAATATGGCAGCTCTTCGAAGATTGATGATGATGGTGATGACAATCAAAATATCAGTCAGGATGATTCAGATGAAAAATACAACGGCAAGGACTTGGAAGTTTTGCAGGAAGCTCTGGAAGATCAGCTCTCTCGTTTGTCGAAGGATCCAGCATCAGAAAAGTTCAACAAGGAAATTCTGGCCAGAGTCCGCGACGACATCAAACGCGGTGATATTGACGATCTGGAACTCTTAGAGGCACAGATCTCTGGCGGTAAAACTGATCTTTCCAGAGTTATTAGAAGTAGCACCCCGGAAGACCACGAAATTGATGGTCTTGATGATGCCACACAAGAAACACCAGTAATATTTGAAGGATATAATGAAGAAGGCGAAGACTTACAACGCAGAAGGATTTCACACCAAGCACTTAAAGAAAAGCCATCACAAACTTATTATGTCAACCCAGATAAATATGGAAAAGTGAATTCCGGAATATTAGAATCGTGGACGTTGATACTTTATGGAACTAAATAGCCTAGTTTGTTCTAGCGATTAGTTTTTCTTAGGCCTGCTGTTAGAATCGATTAGAACGTGAAATTGGTCTCGGGATCAATTCAAGGGATTTAGATATATAATATAGGGAAAACTTTTTTTAGTGAAAAAGAGTTTCTGGCAATGTTCTCGCAGAACAGATACCTGTTTATTGAGTCTCTAGAAGACGTGATATATGTTAGTTTCAATGCGAAATTGTACAATTCAATTACGTTCAGGCACCCTATTTTCGTCAAGGTGATAGCGCAAGTTAATTCAAACCAAATGACAGACAAACGTTTTGTGCATGAGTTTAGATTGGAAACACTTGCCATTAATTTGTGTAATTTCTTTTCAGTTGCTTCATAATGGACCCCAGTATCGACTAGTACCGTGAAACAGCAATCTTTTCTCAGGGTCAGGTTACAAAATAAGGCATTTTCTATACTCTCACCATTTCATCCATGAACACTGACCGTAAAAAAAACAACAAAACGATATCAGTCTCAAACAAAATATGCTCTACAGTTAAATGGCTTTTGTCTGTAGAGGGCAATTGCAACGGAAGTTAAATTAAAGCGAGTTAAATTCAATGTCCTACATTTTCTATGTATCGAGAAGAACCATGACCCTGACACAAACATATTTGAATACGTTTCAATATATAAGGTTGAAAATAAGTATTAATTGTTAGATCTTAACTTGGGCTCGTTTAATTGGGCCTGCATGCAATAATGAAATGGTCCCGTTTTTTTTTTTTTTTTTTTGAGGGGGGGGGGGGGGGGGCTTTAATTGAACAATTTGAACAATGAACTGTTTTGTACGATGTCAAATCGAAAGAATAAAGAATTTCTGTGTAACCTGACTCTGATTGACTCCCCGTCTCAGGGACTGCATGCATGTGATACAGTGTTCATAGATCACATCGCAATCTGCTGCTTACGAGCCCCCTCGCTTATAAGTCCCCTTCCCCGGTTATAGGCCAATCTACATGCAAACAAAACATCACTTCCGATTACAAGCCTCCCGGATCCTAGGCCCCGCCACCCCATCCTAAACCCCTTTAATACGAAGCTCTATAAGCCTAGGGCATATACAGCGACAGTTTACGATATCTAATCTTATGTATCGCAGGTTTTACCACAAACTCGTGCTAAAAGCCCGGGGCTGAAAGCAAGTGGTGGAAACTGTTTTGCCAATAAAGACTCCTGAAGATGCACTAGCATCTACAAGCACATTATTTCACAACTCTGCATGAGCCCGCAATTCACGTTCAGCAGTTGGATTCACCTGTTCGGGGAAAAGAAAATGCCTAGGAAGACTAAATACCACACTTTGCAATCAGCCGATTGAGTGACTAGTTGGGGTAAAGAAATTGCTTGAGATGACACGCTTTGCAGTAAAATACAGTTCTACAAGATATCGTTCTCCCCTGACTCCGTGGAAAAACTACTTATCGCTCGACTAATTATAAACTTCTCTTCAGTGGTGTGACAACATATTTATGGAGAGTCCATGCAGTTTGCGCCGGACACTGTTCGCTCGTACGACTTTCTCGACGAGTCAGCAACCAGCAGTCTCAAAGGTAGGGAATACTTTGAGTTGCTTTAAGTTTATACTTCAGCTTTGGTATTCTGGAAAATACACACAGCGCGGTATTTGTGTGGAACAGAGGTTACGGATAGGAACTTTTATAACAGAATCCATGTTAAACTAAAGGACGATCACTATTTCGTATTGTATGCTTGAAATGATGCACGAAAACGGGAACAGGAATTAAAAATCAAGCGGCAGTTGCCATATGCATCAATACCAAATTATTTAAGTTACTCGAAAGATTTGAGTTGTAATGAAACCAGCTTAACAGGTTTCTTTTGCAGGTCACAGGTCACAGGTCACAATTAAAAAGCACTCAGTAAAACTCGCGACGTAAGAATTACCCGCGGTTTATCGATGTTTCCATGCAACAAACCTCAACTAAATATGTTTTACTGTATAATTTTAATGAAACGATTTCTGGGGATGGTATATGTACGAAATGGGTTGAAATGTAGCTTTCAGACATGTAGTGTTACATATATTTTATCGTAATAAGATAATTCGTTACTGTAGCAAATTGAACTATTTTATTTCTATCTTTTTTTGAAATCTTCACAACGGGTATGTACTAAACAGAAGCAAGAGTGTCCCCTATACCTCTTCTGAAAGTTTCAAAATGGGCGCCATTTTACATCATTGGGGATGACATCCAGTTCAGCGACGATGAAATAAACCAAATCAGACAAAGAGCCTTTGCGTTTTCTTGAAGACAAGAAATCACATCAAACACTCAGATCAAAACCCACAAGAAGACGTTATTTACATTTTTCGCTTTTAGTCATAGCAAAAGGACTTATTCCTTTGTAACGTTTTGCAAGAGTCGGGTTACACGTAATTATCAGTTGAATTCTTGAAGTTGGTTCCCGTCAACCTGGATTAATCGATGATTTTCAGCAAAAGTTAATGTCTGGTCTTTGCACCTGTAGTTAGCCTGCTATTTGAATGATTTTGCGGTTCCTCATCTACATTTTCAGACGGAGGGATTCCCTGGTGAATAGATGTTACCATGTTGCATTTTCTGCCTTGCTCCCAAATTTTTAATTCCGTTCAAGTCAATAGTAGAGATATCTCTTATTTCTTCAAATCAATCCAAAAACCTATCACTTGTTCCCTTGTAACAAATGAGTGTTTCCTTGTTCAACTAAACTCCTTAAGGTCTGAGAGGCTTTCAGACAAGAGCTTTTTTTTTCACAGAATTTTGGCTACTTTATATAACAAAAACAAAGGTAATCATTGTCTTAAGCTAAAGCTTTAAGAGCTTAGCTTAACTGATATATTCATATTTTTTTACATGAGCAGTGCAAAACTCTCCCTAAAGAAATAGAGGGAAAACATTTTAACATTTTTTTAAAGTAAATTGAAAAAGTTCTTGATAAATTTTGAGCGATTATTAATAATTTAATCATTTTAGTTTGAGTCTAGTTTGATATTCTAATTTCATTTTTGTAGTTCATATCAAATTTAGAAAACCTCCTCCGTGGGAATAGCGAAACAATTCTGGGAAACATCACTTAGTTTACAACCATCGCTCCTCTTTATGTTCTTTATTTTTCTTTATTTTTATTTTTGTAACACCTTAATTAAGAAACAGATGAGAGTGTTATATTCCCACTTTATTTTAAGCACCACCCATAGGTCGCAATTATTATAAATGCACCAAACTATTCAAGCAAGCTATCGGTAATCAGCACTTCACATTCACTGACCAGTCACACACTTTAGTCTCCGCATTGTACAACTGACCGGGTGGACAGTTGTTCTCGAACATGACACCACCATGGCACGTGTAATATTTGGAACAATCAGATGAGTTTGGATACTGACCATCTGGTTTCTCTGCGCAACCAGAAGAAGCTGCATAATAAAAAAAAAAAAAGAACATGAACCAACAAAGAGCCAAAGAGATTGACAATAATGCTAAAACTACTACTAATCCATCAAGTCCAATCAAAAGAAATCACAATCGACAGTGCTTTAGACATCTGATTGTAATTTGTATAGATTTCGTATTGAATTTCTCCGATCAAGAGATGATGATGTAAGAGAACACACACATAGATGCATGAACCTCTTCCAAAGACAAGTTTATCAAATCTATTTGTAGTGGACTAGGCAATGGCTGTTTTAAGAAGATTCGCCTGTTGTGTTATAGTACGTGAAAAATCTGGATCCTTCAACCAGCTATGAGATCTCAAAAACTTGGGAAACGTAAGTATCACGTGTTACGAATGTAATAGCAGATTCAAAAAATTGTCTTAGGGAACTTTGACTTGTCCTCCAATATCACACCATATCTTGTTCTGATTAATGTATTCTCCTACTGGTGTTTGGAAATGTGATGAAACACTGCCTCCTTGTTTTTTATTTTAAATACATGAAAAATTACAGAATACCTTCCTTCGGTTTTAAGTACATTTGTTTCAATTAATATGGGTCATGGCTGTACCTTGTGTAGTTCCTTGACCTGGGCCAGAAGGCCTCACTATTAAGGTGTCTTTCAAAAGAGCGAACACATGGTCAGAATATCTGCTCCCATCAATAATGTTATTCTGGTCCCAAGAGACGTCCCACAGCATTATCCCGCCAAGGAATGGCTTTATTTTTAACTCCTGCAAAAAAAAAATTGAACGGCTAGTTTTGAAACTCAGTTGAAAGATTAGTTGTTTTAATGTGTTTGAACATTGCAGCTGAAAACAGCAAAGACAAAATAGGTTCAACAAAAGTCCCTAACGGACTTCAGCGAAGGGAATTCAAACTAAAGGAAATCAGTTTTGAACTGGAAACTTGCGGCACTGGGAACGAGAATGTCCTGTCAATCTATTTACAGTTTCATACATCAGTTCACAGTTTTATACATCAGTGTTTCACTCTGACATGCCAAAGGCGACAAGTCTTGATATCTACATTAATATGATGCATCAGAACCCTGGGTTACTCCTTTATATGTATGGTCTATATAGATATGTGTGGCCCCAAAGGGTATGTTTTTTCAGCCGTTTTGGTCATAAATAGAGTATCGATTTCGGCCATTTTGGTGTTAAATAGGATATGGTTTTTGTACCCTAGTCTTGAACTGGGTATGTTGTTTGGAAGAAGCTACTTTTCCATCATTATCGATAAGACCATAAACAAAAGCCCTTCAAAAGTTATTTTTGGGGCCACTCTGTCAGCCGCAACGGTCATAAGTAGGGTATCGAATTTTTTGGTCTGGTCACAAATAGGGTCGGAGAAAATCGCAGATTTTGGTCATAAATACTAGTAAGGGGTTTTGGAAGCGGGCCTCACACGCCCACCAATTTTTTCTGGGAGTACTCCTCCTCTCCCACCCCCCACCCCCACCCCCGCATCAAAACACGATAGTACTTTCCTTAGCCAGTGAAGATCCTCAGTAAACATAAATGAAAGATGACATGAAGCTAACAAACCTCATAAATGACTTGCAATTCTTTGGGTGACCTATATTGAATGGCGTCACTAGAGGCTGAAGCATGAGCTGGCAACCCAACAAAGACCAGAGGCCCATTATTTGATCGCGCAAAAGACAGCCATTCGCCCAAAGTTGTAGGGAATGACGTTTGATTACCAGTGTGACAATAATTGTTGTAGAATTTAACGAAGAGGTAGTCAACATACTCGCTTGCCTCCTTCAAGGCTGAATAAAAATGAAAAGAAGGTTATGCTGAAACATTGATATCGAAACAACACAGCATAAATAATTATCAGTTTTCATTCTTATGGTTGGGTACTAGACTCTGGTTTGTGATGTACTGGTTGGCAGGGTCATTGTGTAGTGATCTTTGGAAGACTCTCCACTTATAGTTCCTCTATTCCCCCAGGAATCTAAACGGGCCACAACGACGTAAATGCTGGGGCAACCCTTTGCTTTACTTGCATTTTACTAGAGGGTCAGGTTTGGAAGTAGTAATACTTCTAGACGCCTCGTTGAACGCCAGCGTAATGTCTCATTAGGCTCGAATGCTGACTTCACGTTTCCCTGTATTATAGTACAGATTTAGGACAATGGTGTTCGTTTACCGTACCTAAATTCGCAATAATATGCCAATAAGAAACCATCTCTACTGCCATGGTGTCCTGCGATTTCCAGTGACTGACCTGATATGGCTATGATATCAAGCTATATCTGATGGTCACTTAGCCCAATTTCAGGTACGGTAAATACCTAATCGTACCTTTTTTAGTAGGCTTGGCAGCTTATCAGGCTTGTTTCGTCTCGCCATGGGAATTTTGGCATGATTTAATTACTGGAACTATGTCTCAACCAAACTCGCCTGCTATGCCATCGAAGCGTGCCATAAAGGCACTATTGACTATAAGTATCGCACTGCGCGCGTTACCGTGAAAAGCCCCGCTTAACGGCGGACAAACGTGAAAAAAAGGAAATGTTCTTAGGGTACTTCATAAAGGGTTTTACCAGTTCCTTTTCGTTCTGGTCCCAAATTATGGTCAGGATACGGACATTGAGGTGCGGCTGTTATCAGATAGCTTCTCTTAGCTGCGCCTGTCTCGGAATCCATGAGTCTGCGTAGTTCCCGTATGAAATCAGGATAGAATTCAGGCCGGCCCCCCTCGATACTGAGATCCACACCGTCCATTACTGCCCTTTGGGGATAAAACAAATTATCATGATTAATCATAATATTTTGTTCTGCAAGCTCCCATTTAACTTCGTCTAGCTGTTAAAACTATTTTATAATCGTGATGCATACAGTGTATGATTGAACCAAATTTCATTAATCTTAATCAAATAATCAGCTGAAAAATGGGCTTGATTTTCGCTTCTCTCTCTTTTCTCCTGTAGCGACTGGTAATAGGATCGAAGCTAAGGCAAATTTTACACTAATTAACTTTATCTTTGATCTTTCAACGAGAATTGAAAACTTACTTTTGGGCTTTCAATATGTAGTGAAATCGTCAACCGTCATCTGTCCTGGTCAATGATTCGTCTCGGTTGTTGGACGAGGCTAAAATTGTACACTGGCAGCTGAGCAGTTAACCCTCGGACGTACAAGGGGGTGGGATGCCACCCTCCCATAAGGTATTTTCGAATTTTTGAAAAGACGATTTACTGTAAGGGGCTGAAACTTTTCATTTATCCTCCCCAGAAATTTTGATATGTCGCCTGTGCGTCTATCATTTTTGACGTTGCCATGGCAACTGCAAAGCCAAAAATCAACTTTTTTGACATAATTCTGTAGTTTTTACAGTTTACTACATCAAATTGCAGAAATTGACGAATTTGTATATTGTATATTTTGTATTAATTTCCGTTATTTCTTGACTTTTTGATAGCGGATCCAAGATGGTGGGTCATATGACGTCATGATCAACAAAAATGGCATCAACTTGTAGAGCAAGCCCAGGGCTATCTGATCAATGTAAATTTATTCCGCTGTACCTCAACAGAACAAAAACCCAAGGGGGATTCCATCAACCCCCCCCCCCCCCCACCTTGCACCGCGATGGGGGTATGAATTAGCTTGTACGTCCGTTGGTGATTAAGAGAAACAGGATTCAGAGTAGGGACAGCTATAAGCCCATGGACTCCTTTTGATAACAGAGTCAGCTTTGACTCTGACTGGGTTACACTGGATTAAATACAGAAAGGTGTTTATGTGAATATCGCTTACGATCCAAACGGTCTGAGGCTAAGCTCCTTTGCTCTTCGATCTCCGCCAAGAAACAAGTTGTATAAGGTCTGGGCAAACTTCCTTGCTTCTGCCGGAGAGGCAAGAGTTCCATCCGCGCCTATTCCTCCGATAGAAATTAGCACTTTCTTTCCAAGACGTTGACATTCTTTTATTCCTTCTTCAATTTCGCGGCAACGGAGAAGGTAAGGGTTTGTTTTGGAGATACTCTGAGTACAGTGATCCGCAAAGTTTAAGGCAGGCAAACGATCTAAAAGAAATAAAAAATACAAATATATTTTAATGTACATTTTAAAAGTAACCTAAAATATACGTAGCAGACTATAATAAATTATGATAACTAAATCTTTGAACGGACTGTAAATGTTTAAAATAACAATCGAAAAGCTTGATATTTTTGTAAAATGCTTTTTTGTATCGTTTTGTTTCGAAAGAATTGGCCAAGCCCTTACAAGTTTTTCGTTTGCAATCCATCTTATTTTCTCGCGCAATAATCCCTCATGTTCATTTGCTGACGTTTTCTGCCTTAGAAAACTATTATTCTGGTCTTCCTTCCACTGGAAGAGGAAATTTGTACGTTAGAGAAATAATTTTAAATACCGTGACACTGCCCCTCAAGGGTGTTTTCTGACGGGAAATCTGCCGATTGTACAAATAACTGATTCTCGTAAATATTAGCAAGGGACGGAGATTCGACGTTTGTTACAAATACTTTCTCAGTTTTTTTTAATTTTACCTTGATTTCTGGAGTCGAAGAACGTGTTGAGGAATGCAACATTCAAGATGTCATACTTGCTGGTCTGACACACTTCTTTCAGTGGCTTCTCCTTATCATTGCCCGGGCGGGCCGCGGCGATATTCTGACCCCAGTACCCGGCTAATAGTTGCCGTCCAGTGCTCGCAGTAGCAGCTGTTAATTAATAAACAACAGAAGGGATAACTTCCTAATGCCCTGTCCCCAGTTCAATGCACAGGTGATGTGGTCTGCGATGTCTTAGACGTAAGAAGAAACATTAAGCACTTAATGACTGGGCCGAAGGGAAACAAAACTAACTGTTTCCCCCGGGACCAGTCATTGAGAATTTTGTGATACCTTCCAACTCAAAAATGGTAAAATACATACATACATACATACATACATACATACATACATACATACATACCTACATACCTACATACCTACATACCTACATACCTACATACCTACATACCTACATACCTACATACCTACATACCTACATACCTACATACCTACATACCTACATACCTACATACCTACATACCTACATACCTACATACCTACATACCTACATACCTACATACCTACATACCTACATACCTACATACCTACATACCTACATACCTACATACCTACATACCTACATACCTACATACCTACATACCTACATACCTACATACGTACATACCTACATACCTACATACCTACATACCTACATACCTACATACCTACATACCTACATACCTACATACCTACATACCTACATACCTACATACCTACATACCTACATACCTACATACGTACATACGTACATACGTACATACGTACATACCTACATACGTACATACGTACATACCTACATACCTACATACCTACATACCTACATACCTACATACGTACATACGTACATACGTTCATACGTACATACGTACATACCTACATACCTACATACCTACATACGTACATACGTACATACATCACTTTATTTACCCTCGGATTTCAGAGTAGCTTATGCAGCTAATATCTCCGAGCATTTAACCATCAGATGAGAGACCACCACACCGGGAACTACGTCCCCTACTCTTTTCGATTAGTGTGTGGGTTCTTTTACGTCCCACAGAATTAATTTTGAAGAGTTGTGAGACGGGGCCTACGGTTTATCGTCCTTATCCGAGAAGACTAGAAAGTCTAACCATTTGCAGATGTCATTACAAAGGCAGCACTTTCTCCTCAATTATTTAAAGACCCTGAGTGTTGGTCCGGCCGGGGTTTGAACCTGCGACCTCCCGCACGTCTAGTCCGGTGCTCTACCACTGAGCTAACCGGTCGGTGGTAAAAAATGCGAAGAAATCGTTTGCTTGACGCCGGCTGGCTCACAAATTTGCCGCGGTTTCAAGGAGGACGACCTGATCACATGCGAGTTGAAAGTTCAAGTTGTTGTTTCCCTAGCTAGGGAGTTAGGAAGTTTTGACCCACGACACGTGACACGTTCTCCTTCAATCGGAAAACGCATTTGAGTTGGGAGGTATGGCGACATTGTTTGTCTAGGGGAGGAGAGGGATATATTTTTTTAAAGGCTTGAAATTGCATTTTAAAGCCTGAATGTCTCAATACTTCTTTTGCCCGAATCTTATCACAAGTATAACTTCCAGCGGTGAAATAAAGCCATTAATTAATCGGCACTTAATTTGTCCTACTCTGCCGAGGAAGAACGACGGAGCTTTTGAAGTCTGGTAAAGGTTTGACTAATTTTGGTAGGACTAGAAATCTAGTCCGCACTTGTAAAATGGATTTGTTGACAGATAGTTTTGCAAAATAAACATCAAGTTTCCTTTTCAATAACTGACTAATTTCTCGCGCGCTGATTGGCTCACTTTTATCATCAATAAGAGTACAGACGGATAAAATGTTAATTTATGCAAGCTTTCAAGTTCAACTTTTAGCTGTCAAACTGTCAACGTTTTAACCAATGAGGTTTTATGGACTTTTTGAAGTAGCCAATCAAAAAGCGAGAAAAGCTATTGACACTGTTCTCGTCATTTTGAATAGAATTCACTTATCTTTGTTTACGGTAAGTTTACGGTGTCTTTTCCCCTCATTTATTCCCGGCATTTGACCATTTTGGGGTCTTGTTATTGTAAAAAACAAACTGACGTCAGTTGTTTATGCGTCTGTCATCTTTTTGACGATAAATTTCATCATAACATTGTCAAAGTTTACAGCAGAACCACTCGCCTGCGGATCGTGGTTCCACAGCCACTTTGACAATGTTATGACACAATTTATGGTCAATAAGAGGACATACGCATAAAAAAATGACGCCAGTTTGTTTAAGTGAGGATGGGCGCTTTGATAGTGGCCCGCCTAGATTAGCACTTGCTATCCGCGGACCAAATAACATGTAATCTTAAAATGAAAGGAAAAGAAAAATTATTGTTGTGATAGGTGACTCTCACCCTCGCCAGCGACTAATGTCAACTAGTAGCAGATAAATACAATTGTAAAGAAGACGTTAAAGACTACGAGTCAACCAATGAGAGGCAGTTGTATTCGCAGGCTGATGGAGTGGTTGTTACAGATTTCTTTGAAGCAACTACAGACATTTAGGTGAGACATCAAGAGCATTTTTTTGAACTGATAAAAATCTTCCTCGCGACTTTTGGCATAAGCGTTAACAATTCACCACAATGCGAGAGTCAAAGAGTAAAGGTCATGTTAACGTCTTCCTTGCATTTGCTTTGTGTGAAGTTCAATAACTCTAGGAGATAAAAGTGTTTCGGCTCACCATTACTTACTTACCATTTCCAACGTTGCAGATTAGAATCGAGAATAAAATCCTCCTGAATAGATGCATGACTTACTGAAAATGGCAGCATAAGTTATTTTAGCATCGAATTTCAACTTAAGGGAGATCAATATTTAAATCAGTCCTACACTGTACTGTTTTAAAAGTAGGTCAATGGGTAAATAAAAAAAAACTAAGGTACGTTATTCAGTCTGTCTTTCGCATGTTATTTATAATTATGTTTCCTCACAATATAAAGTGCTGTTAACTAATCTCTCATGTCATGTAAAACAATTTGCATAGCAAAAGCAGCCGCAGTTATCAACCATCACGAAACTTCTAAAAGATACTAAAAGATTGACCCCGACCAAAACCAAGGTAGTGGCTGGAAGTATCGAGTGCTAGATTAGGTTAGCACTGAATCAAAGTTTTTTGAAGCTGATAGTACGTAATCTTCAAAGTCCTGCTTATCGTGACCATATGAACCCACTCACAGAGAAAATAGCCTTTTTTGACAAAATAAAAGCTTTTAAGCAAATTTACATAGCAAAAGAAGCAGAGACCCGCCCCCTGAACAGATTGAAACAAGTCATGGAATATTCTACTCGTGTCCGAGTTGTGAGTCAGATCTCTTTGTGTACAATTTAAAATTTGTATTATATTGGCGAAGCCATTAGCAATATAATCAACGTTCCGTTAATAACAAAATGAGATTCATAACACATACATGTACTTCGCCTTCTTCGAACTTGTACTGAAGTCGTTTTAATGTTTTGGTAGAACTGATTAAAACACAGAATATCATGATATCGGAAAGACGATATATTTGAACTGCGGATAAAGATGTAAAGACATGAATGACCATCGCAGTTATGTAGTTATGGAGGCAGCGTGGCCGAGCGGTTAGGGCGCCGGACTTGAAATCCGGTGGTCGCGGATTCACGTCCCGCTTTAACCATTCCGCTAGTCCCGAGTTCAGCTCCTCGATCATGCTTGTAAATAGCCAACTTGTCTACTACCTTATTATGCCTCCTTATTATGTTTATTTGCAATATTTGATTCTTTCAGTTTTTTAAGTGGCATACCTGAAAACTAGCTAGGTGTTGCTAAGTGCGTCCACCACTATAAACATTTTACATTTAACAACATTTTTTTAACAACATGCACGCAACTTTAGCAACCGTGAAATCATAGTTCGTGAAGGGGACCCCTTTACTATGGTGAAATTCAGCGTTAAACGAGATGCGAGGCCTTGACCTTTGATGATGTTAAGATCATCGCAGTTATGTACACGCCTTAGGTAGCTGTGAAATTTAAGCCTGAAAAAAAAAATTCAATTGCAAGTGATTATATGAAGAACATATATTTGAATTGAGGGGGAAAACGTAAAGACAAGCATAATCGGGTTCAAATATGTGGTCTTTCGTATATTCACATTCAATGGCATAAAAATTGGTCTTATAACTCGCGATCGTGCAAATCCCTAACCGCTGAGGGTGCGACTAGCAATACTTGAAGGCTTAACAATGTTGTATTAGACCAGTTATCAATGGCTCAGGGTGGAGACTACCATAAATAATGTCAGTGAAAATACAATCTTGAGTCAGTGTGACTGTCATAATGAACAGAACACAAAACACAAATATTACAAATTTTAACACAAAGGCTGATTATCAAATGCACAGAAAGGAATTGAAATTAAAATGTTGTTCATTCAGAAGGCACTCAAAAAGAAGCAATAGCGAAAATAATAATTGCTATCAAAAACGAGAAATGAAAACAGGCATACCCGGTAAATGCAATTTCTCTAAAGGCGCTGTCTTTCGGTCAAGCTGATTTGAATCTTCGATAACTATGAACACTCGAAAGAAACTACCTCTTCCCCAGGTCGCGCCGTTGGTTTCACCGGCAAAGAGCAGGAAATTGAGAGCGCGGTGCAAACTGAGTAGATGTTGAAACACCGAGAGCTTAACAGCCCACTTTCGTTTTATCAAAATTTTCGCGAGGCTTTCTGCCAAAAGTCTAAGCTTGGTCTTGTTTTCTTTGTATTAAGTCAGAGTATGGGAATTACCAGACAAAGCGATCTTCGAATTCTACATAAGAAATCTACGTAGCAAAAGAAGCCGAGACCCGCCCCTTAACTGGCAAACGGCATGGAATCATTCACTCGTGTCCGGGTTGTACAAATTCTCTTTTGTGACGGAGCCATTAGCAACATAACCAACGTCTTTGTTAACAACAAAATAAGATTCATAGCATAAATTTGTCCTTTTCGAATTAACTTGAAAGTCGTTTTAACGTTTTGGTACAACTGATTAATCTTAATAAGTAGTTTCTTAGAAATCGATTTTGAAATAAAAACTAGCGCTAAAAAGTCACGACATTTCGACCTCCCCGAGGTCATTTTCAAGTGAGTAAAATTTTCTAAATGTTAAAAACAAGTTATAATTGATAGAAATGTGGCGAACGCTAAAATGTGGTAAAATATGTGAAAAAGTGTTAAAAATATACAA
Organism: Orbicella faveolata; assembly: GCF_042242905.1. NCBI lineage: Eukaryota > Metazoa > Cnidaria > Anthozoa > Scleractinia > Merulinidae > Orbicella > Orbicella faveolata. Next base: position 33,217,309 of record NW_028301539.1, read on the forward strand.
TGGAAAAATAAAATAATCTTAGCTAGAATTGCTCTAAACAAATAATTTGGCGCGAATTGAATCGCACTGTTTGTTTAGCGTTGGTTTCAGTTCTTTGATAAAAAAAACATTTCAAAAATAAGGCAGTCAAATTTTGCTCACTTGAAAATGACCTCGGAGAAGTCGAAACGTCGTGACTTTTTAGCGCTGGCTTTTCTTTCAGAACTGATCAAAACACTGAATTTAAGCGAAGCAATTTCTTTACCTGGTATCATTTGACGAAATAGCTTCATGGAATTACCTGCTAATAGGGTAAAAAGCTTGATGTATGTATGTAAATATGTAAAAAATGTAAAAATGGAGGTGGTTTCTTTCGTCATTTATTGAGGGCCATACTAAACACTCATGCAAGCAATGTTGCAGTTATTGAAAGCCTCATTTGACGATAAAGCGCATTTCAGTATGTGATATCAAGAATTTTTATCCTTTTACGTAATAAATTCCAACCTGTGATTCAAAGAACAGTTATTAATGGTCGAGGTTGTGGAGACTCGCATAAGCAATGTTCGTGAAATACGATCTTGCATCCGGAGTCGACTGTCATGATGTGCACCGACAAAACACAAATGCTACCACTAAAGTTAATTTCAAAGGCGCAGAGCGGAATCAAAATAACAAAAATATTTCATTCAAGACTAATAGAAGCAATCGGTAAAAGGAATTATTGCTATCAAGCACGAGAAATGATCACGAAAAGTAACATACCCGGTAAGTGTGGTTTCTCAAAGGGGCGCTGTCTTCAGCTGATTTGAATCTTCGATGACTATGGACACTCGATGAATACTGTAAGGCGCCGTTTTGTTTCACCAGAAAAAAGCGAGAAACAGAGGGCGCGGTGCTTGCTGGTTAGATGTTGAAATGCCGATATTGCTTTACAAAGCGTTTTCCGCACAGAAGTGAAAGAAAAGATAACGGCAACAAAATCAGTCAGGCGCAGGAGATCTAGTACCCAGTACCCTTCCAGGGAAATGCGCGCGCAACTGTTTGAACTTTCTACAGAAGCGCTTCTAGATCTGTGGAAGGGTCACTCAAGAGTCAAATTTAATAAATTTATCAGTCATCTGGTGGTCTGGGACTCACTCTCTTGGGCCTGGGACTCAGTTTGCTGGCTGTGTGAGTCTCAGGCTCACTAGAGTCTTATTTCTAGATACATCATTGTTCCACGCGAAGCGAGGCCGGAGGCCCAATGAGCAAGGTTTACGGTCATGTTTCTTGTAGCGTTTACGGATATGACTTTAAGCTGCAAGAGTAAAGGAAAATTTTTATATGACACGATTTTAGCCCCCCTCGAGAGCATAATGAACATCAAATAACCCTTCTTAAGATTCACATTTAATCGTGGCTGATGAAGCTCGGTGGAACCGAACGCCGGAAATATTCCAGTTTTAATAACATTTTTTTAATTGCGCTCTGAGTACAAGAAATTATTTTATATTTTAATTTTTAGATGCTTTTGTAAGATTTTTATTCAATAAACTGATAAATCTAAAACGTAATCATACCAGTTCATACACAAAACGTGATTTTGTTGGATTACGCAACCACAAATGTTACGTTTTTTAGGGGGTGGGTCATGTAATTTTCATCTTTCATTTTGCAGTGGTTCACCGGCTCATTTTTTTGCCAAATGGAAGGGGTGGATCATGTGTTTTCTATCCTCCGCATTTTCAAGTGCTCCGGGCCATCCCCTCCTTCTTATACTTTTTGACTGGTCCCTTACTTTAGAATAATATTTTGAACAAAGCCAGACAATGGTTACAGTTCAGCATTCAAAATGACAACGTGGATTTTACAGCACGCCTGATGTCACTTTTCCGAGCCCAGTAAATAACAGGATTTATGGAGGAATTCACATAAACAAGACTATTGCTCCACAACCACAAGCAACCAAACCTGTCAGGAAAAAACAACCGAGATATATCGACAGCTAGTGCTGGAGCCAAGCAAATCAAAAGCACAGCGATCACTATGAACATGTCAATAGCCGCTCTCTTTTCCCGCCTGAATATAACGGATAAATTATTTCCTGAAACGACCTCCACCACCCGTCTGTTATGACGACGAATGGCAATGAAGATTCCGATGTGGTTTACGATCGACACAATGAGCAGAACCACACCCAAAGCCATGATCATGATAAATGAATGAAATCCCGGCAAAATGAAAACATTCAAACTCAAGCACATCAGCCAGGTTGCTCCAGACAAGGCAATGGACATCACGGCCACTGTTGATAAAAACAGATCCATATTTCAGTAATCGATCGTGTATTTGCTTTCGCACGCAATTTTATTAAAATAAATGAGCTACTACTGCGCTCTCATTGGTGGATAGGTGTGTTTAAGTGAGAGTATGTAAACACAGTTGTGACGTTTTACATTGGCGCGTATCCACAACTCGGGGAGCTGGGAGAATTCTCGAAAGTTATGCAAACCGTTGACTACCTCTCTGGTTTGCATATCTGTATCGAATTCTCGCAACCCTCCTCGTGTTTAGATGAGGCTATGTAAACACGGAAAAAGTGCTCTATTGCCCAAATTTTTAAAACGTCACGTGACCGAGAAACGCCAACAAGTCAGGGATATCCGGGGATATTCCTTCAGAGCCAATCTAGATATGAGTTTTAACATTGGTGTCTTATTGATATTATTATTTCTTAGCTGAGACTTGGTATAAGTAAGGCGGCTGACCACTTTCTGAAAGTCATCTTATTGATGGAGAGCAAATATTTGGAAATAGATAAATAGGTATTCCACAGAGTTATATTTTTATTTATTATATGGCTGTGTCTCACAAGGACTGGGAACTACCGAATGTACGAATTTGATCGGCTGAAATCGATACTGACCGCGGTCTAGATTTTCCCATCTAGACCGACGTCTATAGACCGGTTTCATTTTGCGTTGAAAAAGTAGCAAACTAAAATACAAAAATGTTCACCAGTTTCTTTTATTTTCTCCTCAATCATTTATAGAAGTGCCAAAAAACCTGATGACAAAAAAAGAACTAAAGAGGACGAGCAAATTTCGGCAGATTTAAGTTAATATCATCGCTGTTTGCAAGCAAAATGTCAGCAAACCAGTTACATTAAACAAATTAAAGTTTTCTTCTTTGCCATATAATAAACATCTTATTAACCGAGCTAAGTCGGTCTGTATGGGAGAATCTTGACCTCGGTCGTGTGAACGCAGTGAGGTCTGTACACACGACCGAGGTCAAGATTCTCCCATACAGACCGACTTAGCTCGGTTAATAAGAGCTAGAGATTGAAACCTTTAGTTTATAGTCGGCCGGTCAATAGGGAGTTTAAGAAGCTACGACAGCGACGCCGAGGGAAACGTCTATTAAGAAATTAATTTATATTTTACCTACGAATCTCGCCGCGATACTCTTAAGTCAACTGCTTGATTATGGAACACAGCGTAAAATTTAGCCTGCGTAGCAAGCGTTCCCCTACAAAGAGCTTTTCCGCATTCTGGCCGCGCGTAAATCGGAGCGAGAGCAAAAACTCCACGAAGCAGGGCGTGAGAGAGGGAACGCTTGAGTTTGAAAAGCTCGGTCCTTAACTTACAGTAATGACCTCAGTGCAGTACGGAAACAATGCTGAATGCCGAAGCCGATACAAAACTGAGCGAAGAGAAAGGCTGCTGCAAAGGCCGCAGCATAAGCACCAGTAGGGAGCTTAAGCAAACCACCACGACGACGGCAACGAGAACGTCACGAAACAAAATGAGCAAAACAATAGCTGTGCACGTGCGTCATAAATCTTTGTACATTTCTTCACCTCAGGTCGTCCTCTGCAAAAAAAAACGTGAAATGATCAAGTATTGCGTCGTCTACGGAACGTGGACGACGACGGCTAATTTTTCGTATTTCTATTCAGAATTAAACGCCGTCGTTGCATATTTGGCATACCGAACAAATCTAGACAATCGCGAATTTCAGTGGTAAAACATAAATTCATTTTTGATTAGGCGCGTCCTCGGCGTCGTCGTAGTCGTTGCTTAAGTTCCCTAGTATCATCAGGCTACGTCTGTTGGGTCTGTGGCAGTGTCTGACGTTTATAAGGATTGGATTAGACAGTCACCATAGGCTCGGCATAGTCAATCGAACGTTCGGAAATTGAACTCAATCCGTAGATTGAGGTCAATCGAACCTTTACATTTTTAATTTATAAAACTGCAAATAAATGGGAGGATCATTTTTCTACTTTACATTCAACATTTACCTTTCTTCGTCACAGATGCACGGTACACCAACGGCTTTGCGAGCGCGTAGTGACGATCCATACTGATAAGGCAAAGATTAACAAAAGACCATCCTGAACAAAATAATGCGGACACCACAACTGCTTTATACAGTTCAGCCTGATGATCGCAAGATTCATAAACGCGGTGAATCAGCAAACGCCATGCAACAAATATCGGCTGGGCTATCAAACCGGTCAAGCAATCAGTAGCGCATAAACTGCATAGCAGAATGTTGCACGGTCTTTGAACGGAAGGTGTTTTTACAACAGCTACAATAACAGCCAGGTTTCCAAGAAAAGCAAAAACGCAGCAAGGTACGTTGACGGCACTCACAACGACTTCGTGTACAAAGGAGGCAGTGTCGTTGCTTGGGACTGGTAAGTAAGGTACACCGCAGACTGATTTGTCATCATTTTCGGCCATTACTGTGAAATGAAACGAGCAAGATAAGCTAAACTACCTTGAGCAATAGAAAATTTCCTTACTTTCTCCCATCAGAAAACTGAATCAGAACACATTATTCCCTTATGTAAATAAAATATCCTTAGGAAGCAGTTTTCGGTTTCTCTTAAGTCTGCCTGTTCAAATGTGTTTATGCCATAAGTACTCTATAATGGTTATGAATCGTCTTATTGGCTTAGAAAATTGTTATTTAATGAAAGAAGCTCTCGGCCTTCTGCTAACATCACTGGAAGCCTTTCGCCTACCTCACCTCTACAATCATAAAAATCAATCAAATCTAACTTAGCAGTCAATAGCAAAACCATTTCTAGACTGCTAACACATTTAGTTCAAAGTACGCCTTTTCTATTTCCATTTAAGACATAGGAAACACGATCAGCCCTAAATGAAACACTGACCGTGTCATAAACTGTTCAGTATACGTAAGAAATTAATGTTTGTTTAATATAGTCATAGTGTATATATTAAGTCTTACCGGAGGAGGAGTCGGAAATTTCAGCGTTAAGAACTTTCCTTCTCTTGCATGGATTCAGTAACTGAAATGTAGCACACGGAAGTGTCTGGTTAAAATTTAAAGAAAAACACGACAAGTTTAAATCATATGCATTATATGAACTAAATGCAAGATGTAATTTAATTTTCATGTACTTTTGCGGCCCTGAATGAAAGCTCATCAAGTACGCGGTATATATATGAGACCTCCATTGGCCATTTCCGAGTTTCTTTTGCCTCTGTATGTGTCAAAACGAGTGTTCGTACAAAACCATTCATATGAAAACGTTTTCCGCCTACAGGTTCATTTTCATGTAAATCAAACTCATTTTCATTTGAAAGGTTTTGCACGAGGACTTGCTTTGGAACAGATGCATCAGGTAAACTGGGAAATTATCTATTAAGAAATTTCGTTCTCATGCACGGAATAGAAAGTATCCTGTGAAAATTGAAAGCAAACTTCGACAAGTTTAAATCCCACGTACGAATGCAAACAATATTTCTTCATTAACAGTTTAGCCTAACTGTATTCTATGATTTTTGTGACCCTGAATTAAGTACGCGGTGTATTTGAGACCTTAATTAAGCGATTAAAATTTAGTTTCGGCATCGGCGCAGTATCGCTAATATGAACTGTTGTCTAAGATTATGTTATATGTTATAAGAGATTTTCTGAAGCCTCCGATGTTTCCGCGCGGTAACCGCATTTTGCGGTCTTTGACTACTTTTATGTTTTGTCGCAAAGGAATACGTTATAATGTAGCACTGAATTAATTAATCATTGTGACCTGACAAATTTGGATCGTGAGAGAAGTTCATATCTACATTTCTTCTTTTGGATTGTCTACGGTCCCACTAACTGTTTTATTATGACAGTATCGCTGAGACTGTTCTCTCGGGTAAGTCGAATTCGAAAGGGGAATACTTTCTTTCTTTCTTTTTTTTTTTTTTTTTTTTTTTTTTTTGTAAAATATAACATACATAGCAGCATAAATATAAGGCAACTTATCAAATTCTTCACGTTTAATTAACTTCATAAGTATAAGAAATCCTTTCGGCTATGATGCGGTGTGTGAAAAATACATATCAAAAAAAAATAATAATAAAGAAAGGAGCAAATGGGTATCATTGTATACAAAAACGGAACAATGCTAAAATTTTTGCACGGAAGTTTTTGTGGCCAGAAAGTTCAGTAATACTGGTGTTTCTTAGGCGAACATGCGTGTGTCAGATAAGATTGCAATTTTGGGAAAGTAAGCTTTCTTTTTATTGCCGTTGCGCCGTGACAGTACTTTTTTTACCCCGGTTACGAGACAGAGATGCCCTTCTCTAGTTCTGTCCGTACGTTTAGAGACAAGAGGCGACTCTCTGCTCGATCATTTGATCAGTTACCATCCATGACTGGCTGACAAATAGCTTTAAAGGTAGTGATCGTTTCCCTGTGTAAACCCACGCCATGTTCATCCTCGGAGACCCAGGGGCTACTAGCCGGGACGAAGCGATATTTTCGGGCGAAAATTTACTTCAAGAGCTGAAGAGCCCCTGGGAACTTATTCTTACCGAACCAGTTCCAGAAGTGGTCGAATTCCGTCACTCTGATTGGCCAGAAAAATATTTTTATGGCTAATCAGAGGGACGTAATTCGACCACTTCTAGAACTGGTCCGGCAAGAATAAGTTCCCAGGGGCTCTTCAGCTCTTGAAGTAAATTTTCGCCCGAAAATATCGCTTCGTCCCGGCTAGTAGCCCCTGGGTCTCCGAGAATGCGCCATGTTATGAATGTGCTTATATTATTTGGCCTGTAATGAGTTCCCAGGGACTCTCTTCTTCTCTAATCCTGAAGAGAAGAGAGACCCTGGGAACTAGGTAGCTTATTTATCTTATTTGACAACATGATCTTCAGACCAAAATCACAATTTCTTATTTGCCGCGCTTCTAAAGTTATGATGACCAGAATTTCGCGGCATGCGTTTGCTTTCGGTTGGGTCCACCCAGGTTGCCTGCGGTAAGTTCGAATTTCCCTTGGGTTTGCTTGCGGTTAGCTTCCATTTTGCCGTTTGGGGTGACACTGTACAATACGATAGAAGTTCATTGTGCATTATAATAAAGCTTCCATATAACGCACGCTATGATTGGCAGAAACAGTCTCCTTTATCACAGAACAGATGCACGGCAAGCAAATTTTCAATTTTTTATGCCTCGGAATTTTGACAAATTTAACCCAAATTTAACGTTCCCTGTGACTCAGACAAACGTAATGGAAACGAGCTATTTGTCTGCGGTAAATATGGCTGCCTGGAGCCGGAGGCCATTGTTAAAAATAAAAAAAAATTTTAGGCATATGGTTTCACCTTTTTTACAGTTAAAAACTAAGAAACGAAACAAAAAGGAGGCTATCAAATAAAGTGCAACCCCGACCTACGGTCACCTCGTTATCATGGTCACTTTTTGTTGTCCCGGCGAAACGTCAATACATTTTCACCCCGTTAATACGGCAGATTTTTATAGCCTGTTGGCTATATCTTAGTTGGTCTGCGTATGGTACATATGCTTATGTTTATGCGCAAATGAAACCAACCTTGAGAAAGACTTACTTTATTAAGAGGGGCATCATTATCATTGATCAGTGCTTCACAAAATAAGCCAAGAGACTTGAGTAAGCTATACTTAAAACTTTCCAATTTCTGTTGATGTTCTTTAAACTTTTCTTTCCTATTATTCAATGCATTTAACTTAACTAAGCTGAGTAGAAAGCTTTTTGCATAGGGTAAAATAGGCCTTGTTCGTTTCTAAAACGAAATAAAGTTATGTGTTTACCGTCAGTCAGTTTCATTAAAGTGCACCTAACCCCAAAAATTTTTTTCGCTCAAACAAATTTACTTGTTATTCGAAGCATTTGGGCGAAAAAATTTTTGAATTTGGTTGAATCCTCGATTTTCTATGCCTTTTCAAAGTCGCGCTTGAAGTGTTACACGACCGCGTTTTAGGAAGTTTGGGGCAGCAGTTGCTGATGACGTCTACCCAGGAACCAAACACAATGCGCCTTAGTCAGCTCTCTGTATTTGCTCGAGAAAATGGAAAACAAAACTAATCGTTCAAATATATTTTGGGGCTAAAACGTCCAAGTGTTGTTTCAGAATCATTTCTTTTTCGTCACTGGAGTCAAAGTCAAGTTTCGATTCGGAAGACTCCGAAATAAACTTCGATCGAGCACGTTCGACAACTGTGAACTCACTGCTTAGAGCTTTGAGAACAATTTGCAATATTTCAAGCGACGACGGGGAAGATTTCTTTGCGGACGAACTCCTTGTATATTAGGAATGGAAAGCTAGATACGAAGTGGAGGAGCAGGCAAACGAAAAGTAGGAAAGAAAACTCAAGGACTGTTTTGGATGGTAATTTCGTCACTTAAACACAAGACTCCCACGCGTGTTTATAGCCCGTTTACATTTGTCCTCAGCGAGAATGTATTTTGTCAAGGTATGGTTGTTGTGTTAAATCCAGTTTGTGTTTTACTTTCTGGAATGCTCCATGTTTATAAGAGCGACGTTAGTGTTACAGTTTTCGAGACTTGATGGCCTCCAAAACACCGGCTTCGATCGATTGAAAATCGTAGAATTGTTTGGACCTGTATTTTTGAAGCTGCGGGAAGCAATGTGGAAAAAAACATTTCATACAATTACCGATTTCACATTGTCACACGTTTTAAGTCGTAACTCCAAATAACCAATGTAAATTTTTTTCAAAGTTTGCACTGATTCGTCGGATAAGCGAAAAGGATGTGTTCCCTAAGCGATCCGCAGATAATGTTACGCGGTCACATTTTCGACACTATTGCACAGAATGTTTGTCGCATTGCTGATTTCCAAACCTTCGAAAAACTCTGTGAGTCTAACAGTTTTGTTATCATGTAATTCTAAAGGATTAATCTTCGACTTTTATCTAAATCGAAAGAGACATAAGTGTTGGCTGGCGGCGTACAGTTGCGAGCTATTTACACATCACACAACTTTGCCGGCTATGTTATAAATACTGCGGGATTGGAAGATATAGGTTTTCGGTAGTATTTGTACAAATTGCTGGTTGGCTTTAAGCAGAAAATTTTGAAAATAGCGTTTGAAAGTCTGCGGAACAAATTCCAGTGAGAGTTCTTCAATGGTTCTCACAGTCAGTTCGCTTGTTTCGGTTCGACGAAATCAACCATCGTTTACGTTGTACCATTGACCGATCATCGCCAGTAAATTGTACAATATATCTTTCTTTAAATCTGGGATATTGCTGCAATAGCCGATAGCACTTCTGGAAGGCGTTTCTGCGCACTTTTCGAATGTGTATTGCACCATCCTGAAGGAAATGAGAGGGCATGAGATATTCAACCTTCCTTGGTAGACGTCAAAACAGCCGCTCGACCCATTCTCCTCAAACTCGGTCGTGAAACAAAATGGCGGTGTTTTGGAGCTATTTTCGAGATTTCGTCGGGGTACAGAAAATCGAGGATTTAACCGAATCCAAAAATTTTTTCGCAGAAGTATTTCAAATAACAAGTAGATTCGTTTTAGCGAGAAAAATTTTGGGGGTTAGGTGCACTTTAAAGCCAAGCATGACAACGTTATCGTTATATTTAAGTTCTTCAACCAGCCGATACATTCGACCCAGTCATAGATCGGTTTTCAAGTGAGTGTCGTGAAACCAAAACCAAACCAATTAATTACTTAGCAATTAGACTACCCAGCCAATCTCAAACCGTAGTAAAACCAAAAACAAGACGAAAGTAATTGACTGATTACCCTCGACACTCAATTGAAGACCGCCCTAGTGGCCTTCACACAATTTACAGTCAAAAAAACAGCTCAAGCTTCAAGTCCTCTACAAAGTGTACTTGGCAAGTATTTATTAGCTTCAGTCATGTTGTGCAACGACATGTAAGTATATATTTTAGAATTCAACAATGAAGTGAAACATTCTTGTTTTATGACTGGAGTCACTCTAATGACCTTTGTTACATATTTATTAATTTATTGAATCTGTTGCCACTCAAGAGCATGGTGATTCAGTATAACAACGAGTTCTATCAGGGCGTAACAAATCGATCGAAATCGATCATCAAAAACAGAAAACAAAACTGCGAAAAATCGTTTGCTCTACTCCGACTGGCACACAAATTTGCAGCGGTTTTAAGGAGCACGACTAGATTACGTGCGAGTCGAAAGTTCAAGTTGTTGATTCCCTGGGGAGTTAGTGAGTTTGACCAACGGCACGTGACACGTTCTCCTCCAATCGGAAAACTTATTTGAGTTGGGAGGTTTAACAATCGATACTATTCGATACTGAGCAATCGATTATCAAAATAATCGATAAATAACGATAATAAGAGGATTTCAGCTCAGATTAGAGATTTTGATTGATTAGAGCGAAACTATTGAATTAAAACTTCGTTCGCATCTCGAAATGTAAAAGCTGATCTGCAATCAAATGAAAAAACCACTGTCTACCCAGACCTCCTGTTCTTAGAGCGTTTTAGTAATGACGATGGCTGCGCCGAGGACGACGCCTTGTGAAAAAAAGGATTCACATTTTACCTTCGAATGTCGCAAATGTAAATTTGTTCAGTGCGCCAATGGCTCTAAAAACGTGGTCAGGCTAAATCCGCAATGACAGCGATCAAGTCCAAAAGAAGATACCAAAAATTAGTCATTGTGGTTCACGTCCTCCAAAATGCGCAGAATCTGGTCACTTCACGTTGTTGTTTTGCAGATGACGCACGCGCAGAACCATTGTTCTACTCATTAAATCTTTTGTTTGGTGACGTTCTCGTTGGCGTCGCCGTCGTGGTTTGCTAAAACTCGCTAATGTGTAATAACCAGGAGCCATAATCGATTATGGCTCCCGGTAATAACATACGGAGCTATAAAAGCTGGACGATTACACGAAACATACAACAACGTTACACTTAAAAAACTTCTAACACGCGGTTAAAGAGGACAGCTCTTCCCCTAACATGAGCAAGTCTTGGGATATCACGTGGAATCCGTGCAATAAACCTAGTAAACTGAATACAAAATTGCAAGATTACTGAAGAATATTGCCTGAGAAAAATTGTAATGTGCCTTGGGTGAGTTCATTCAGCCAAACTTCAAACATGTTTCTACCTACGCAGACATACGACTTCTTGTCTCTAGCTGAGCATGTTTTTTACAATAACTGTCTCATCTCTCGCGCGCTGATTGACTCATTTTTATTATCAATAAGAGTGCAGACTGATTAAATGTTAATTTATGCAAGCTTTCAAGTTCAACTTTCAGTTGTCAAACTGTCAACTTTTTAACCAATGAGATTTTATGGACATTTTGGGGTCTTGTTATTGTAAAAAACAAATTGACGTCAGTTTTTTTTACGTGTCTGTCCCCTTATTGATGATAAATTGCGTCATAACATTGTCAAAGTTTACTGCGTGGTTTCACAGCCACTTCGACAATGTTGTGACGCAATTTATCATCAATAGGAGGACAGACGCGGTATTTGTGTGGAACAGAGGTTACGGATAGGAACTTTTATAACAGAATCCACGTTAAACTAAAGGACGATCACTATTTCGTATTGTATGCTTGAAATGATGCACGAAAACGGGAACAGGAATTAAAAATCAAGCGGCAGTTGCCATATGCATCAATACCAAATTATTTAAGTTACTCGAAAGATTTGAGTTGTAATGAAACCAACTTAACAGGTTTCTTTTGCAGGTCACAGGTCACAGGTCACGGGTCACAGGTCACAGGTCACAATTAAAAAGCACTCAGTAAAACTCGCGACGTAAGAATTATCCGCGGTTTATCGATGTTTCCATGCAACAAACCTCAACTAAATATGTTTTACTGTATAATTTTAATGAAATGATTTCTAGGGATGGTATATGTACGAAATGGGTTGAAATGTAGCTTTCAGACATGTAGTGTTACATATATTTTATCGTAATAAGATAATTCATTATTGTAGCAAATTGAACTATTTTATATCTATCTTGTTTTGAAATCTTCACAACGGGTATGTACTAAACAGAAACAAGAGTGTCCCCTATACCTCTTCTGAAAGTTTCAAAATGGGCGCCATTTTACATCATTGGGGATGACATCCAGTTCAGCGACGATGAAATAAACCAAATCAGTCAAAGAGCCTTTGCGTTTTCTTGAAGACAAGAAATCACATCAAACACTCAGATCAAAACCCACAAGAAGACGTTATTTACATTTTCCGCTTTTAGTCATAGCAAAAGGACTTATTCCTTTGTAACGTTTTGCAAGAGTCGGGGTACACATAATTATCAGTTGAATTCTTGAAGTTGGTTCCCGTCAACCTGGATTAATCGATGATTTTCAGCAAAAGTTAATGTTTGGTCTTTGCACCTGTAGTTAGCCTACTATTTAAATGATTTTGCGGTTCCTCGTCTACATTTTCAGACGGAGGGATTCCCTGGTGGATAGATGTTACCATGTTGCATTTTCTGCCTTGCTCCAAATTTTTAATTCCGTTGTTTGCTAACATTTTGGCGAAAGTTCAAGTCAATAGTAGAGATATCTCTTATTTCTTCAAATCAATCCAAAAACCTATCACTTGTTCCCTTGTAACAAATGAGTGTTTCCTTGTTCGACTAAACTCCTCAAGGTCTGAGAGGCTTTCAGACAAGAGCTTTTTTTTCACAGAATTTTGGCTACTTTATATAACAAAAACAAAGGTAATCATTGTCTTAAGCTAAAGCTTTAAGAGCTTAGCTTAACTGCTATATTCATATTTTTTTACATGAGCAGTGCAAAACTCTCCCTAAAGAAATAGAGGGAAAACATTTTAACATTTTTTTAAAGTAAATTGAAAAAGTTCTTGATAAATTTTGAGCGATTATTAATAATTTAATTATTTTAGTTTGAGTCTAGTTTGATATTCTAATTTCATTTTTGTAGTTCATATCAAATTTAGAAAACCTCCTCCGTGGGAATAGCGAAACAATTCTGGGAAACATCACTTAGTTTACAACCATCGCTCCTCTTTATGTTCTTTATTTTTCTTTATTTTTATTTTTGTAACACCTTAATTAAGAAACAGATGAGTGTTATATTCCCACTTTATTTTAAGCACCACCCATAGGTCGCAATTATTATAAATGCACCAAACTATTCAAGCAAGCTATCGGTAATCAGCACTTCACATTCACTGACCAGTCACACAGTTTAGTCTCCGCATTGTACAACTGACCGGGTGGACAGTTGTTCTCGAACATGACACCACCATGGCACAGGTAATATTTGGAACAATCAGATGAGTTTGGATACTGACCATCTGGTTTCTCTGCGCAACCAGAAGAAGCTGCATAATAAAAAAAAAGAACATGAACCAACAAAGAGCCAAAGAGATTGACAATAATGCTAAAACTACTACTAATCCATCAAGTCTAATCAAAAGAAATCATAATCGACAGTGCTTTAGACATCTGATTGTAACTTGTATAGATTTCGTATTGAATTCCTCCGATCAAGAGATAATGATGTAAGAGAACACACACATAGATGCATGAACCTATTCCAAAGACAATTTTATGACATCTATTTGTAGTGGACTAGGCAATGGCTGTTTTAAGAAGATTCGCCTGTTTTGTTATAGTACGTGAAAAATCTGGATCCTTCAACGAGCTATGAGATCTCAAAACTTAGGAAACATAAGTATCACGTGTTACGAATGTAATAGCAGATTCAGAAAATTGTCTTAGGGAACTTTGAATTGTCCTCCAATATCACCATATCTTGTTCTGATTAATGTATTTTCCTATTGGTGTTTGGAAATGTGATGAAACACTGCCTCTCTTGTTTTTTATTTTAAACACATGAAAAATTACCGAATACCTTCCTTCGGTTAAAAGTACATTTGTTTCAATTAATATGGGTCATGGCAGTACCTTGTTTAGTTCCTTGACCTGGGCTCGAAGGCCTCACTATTAAGGTGTCTTTCAAAAGAGCGAACACATGGTCAGAATATCTGCTCCCATCAATAATGTTATTCTGGTCCCAAGAGACGTCCCACAGCATTATCCCACCAAGGCATGGCTTTATTTTGAACTTCTGCAAAAAGAATTGAACGGCTAGTTTTGTAACTTAGTTGAAAGATTCGTTGTTTTAATGTGTTTGAACATTGCAGCTGAAAACAGCAAAGACAAAAAAGGTTCAACAAAAGTCCCTAACGGCCCCAAAGGGTATGTTTTTTCAGCCGTTTTGGTCATAAATAGGATATCGATTTTGGCCATTCTGGTCTTAAATAGGGTATGGTTTTTGTACCCTAGTCTTGAACTGGGTATGTTGTTTGGAAGAAGCTACTTTTCCATCATTATCGATAAGACCATAAACAAAAGCCCTTCAAAAGTTATGTTTGGGGCCACTCTGTCAGCCGCAACGGTCATAAGTAGGGTATCGAATTTTTGGTCTGGTCACAAATAGGGTCAGGGAAAATCGCAGATTTTGGTCATAAATACTAGTAAAGGGTTTTGGAAGCAGGCCTCACACGCCCACCAATTTTTTCTGAGAGTACTCCTCCCCTCCCACCCCCCACCCCCACCCCCGGATCAAAACACGATAATACTTTCCTTAGCCAGTGAAGATCCTCAATAAACATAAATAAAAGATGACATGAAGCTAACAAACCTCATAAATGACTTGTAATTCTTTGGGTGACCTATATTGAATGGCGTCAATAGAGGCTGAAGCATGAGCTGGCAACCCAACAAAGACCAGAGGCCCATTATTTGATTGCGCAAAATACAGCCATTTGTCCAATGTTGTAAGGAATGACGTTTGATTACCAGTGTGACAATAATAGTCGTAGAATTTAACGAAGAGGTAGTCAACATACTCGCTTGCCTCCTTCAAGGCTGAATAAAAATGAAAACAAGGTTATGCTGAAACATTGATATCGAAACAACACAGCATAAATAATTATCAGTTTTCATTCTTATGGTTGGGTACTAGACTCTGGTTTGTGATGTACTGGTTGGCAGGGTCATGGTGTAGTGATCTTTGGAAGACTCTCCACTTATAGTTCCTCTATTCCCCCAGGAATCTAAATGGGCCACAACGACTTAAATGCTGGGGCAACCCTTTGCTTTACTTGCATTTTACTAGAGGGTCAGGTTTGGAAATAGTAATACTTCTAGACGCCTCGTTGAACGCCAGCGTAATGTCCCATTAGGTTCGAATGCTGACTTCACGTTTCCCTGTATTATAGTACAGATTTAGGACGATGGTGTTCGTTTACCGTACCTAATTTCGCAATATGCCAATCAGAAGCCATCTCTACTGCGATGGTGTCCTGCGATATCCAGTGACTGACCTGATATGGCTACGATATCAAACTATATCTGATGGTCATTTAGCCCAATTTTGGGTACGGTAAATACCTAACGTACCTTTTTTAGTAGGCTTGGTAGCATATCAGGCTCGTTTGGTCTCGCCGTGGGAATTTTGGCATGATGTAAATACTGGAACCATGCCTCGACCAAACTCGCCTGCTATGCCATCGAAGCGTGCCATGAAGGCATTATTGAGTATAAGTATCGCACTGCGCGCGTTACCGTGAAAAGCCCCGCTTAGCGGCGAACAAACATGAAAAAAGTAAAAGTTCCTAGGGCACTTCATAGAGGGTTTTTACCAGTTCCTTTTCGTTCTGGTCCCAAAATATGGTCAGGATACGGACATTGAGGTGCGGCTGTTATCAGATAGCTTCTCTTAGCTACGCCTGTCTCGGAATCCATGAGCCTGCGTAGTTCCCGTATGAAATCAGGATAGAATTCAGGCCCTCCCCCTTCGATACTGAGATCCACACCGTCCATTACTGCCCTTTGAGGATAAAACAAATTATCATGAAAAATCATAATATTTTGTTCTGCAAGCTCCTATGTAACTTCGTCTATAGCTGTTAAAACTATTTCATAATCGTGATGCATGCAGTGTATGATTGAACCAAAGTTTATTAATCTTAATCAATTAATCAGCTGAAATATGGGCTTGATTTCTGTTTCTCTCCCTTCTCTCCTGCAACGACTGGCAATAGGATCGAAGCTAAGGCAAATTTTACACTAATATACTTTATCTTTGATCTTTGATCTTTGAACGAGAATTGAAAACTTACTTCTAGGCTTTCAAAATGTAGTGAAGTCGCCAACCATCATCTGTCCTGGTCAATAATTTGTCTCGGTTGTTGGATGAATCGGCTAAAATTGTACGCTGGCAATTGAGCAGTCAGACTCTCGAACGTGCAAGTGGGGGATGCCACTCTCCCATAAGTTTTTTTCGAATTTTTGAAAAGACAATTTACTCTAAGGGGCTGAAACTTTCAACAGCTCTTCATTGATCCTCTCCAGAAAATTTGATATGTTAATTGTGTGTCTTATCATTTTTGGCGTTGCCATGGCAACTGCAAATTTCACGTGGGTTTAGCCAAAAATCAACTTTTTTGGCATAATTCTGTAGTTTTTCCAGTTTTATTCATCAAACTGTAGAAATTGACGAATTTGTATATTTTATATTTTGTATTAATTTCCGTTAATTCTTGACTTTTTGATGGCGGATCCAAGATGGCGAGTCAAATGACGTCATGATCAACAAAAATGGCATCAACTTGTAGAGCAAGCCCAGGGCTATCTAATCAATGTAAATTTATTCCGCTGTGCCTTAACGGAACGAAAACCCAAGGGGGGTTCCCCCCACCTTGTACCGCGATGGGGGTATGAGTTAGCTTGTACGTCCGTTGGTTATTAAGAGAAACAGGCTTCGGAGTAAGGACAGCTATAAGCCCATAAACTCCTTTTGATAACAGAGCCAGCTTTGACTCTGACTTGCATGCGGTTACACTGGATTAAATACAGAAAGGTGTATATGTGAGTAGCGCTTACGATCCAAACGGTCTGAGGCTGAGCTCCTTTGTTCTTCGATCACCGCCAAGAAACAAGTCGTATAAGTTCTGGGCAAACTGCCTTGCATTAACCACAGAGAAAAGAGTTCCAGCTGCACCTACTCCTGCGATAGAAATCAGCACTTTCTTTCCAAGTCGTTGACATTCTCTTATTCCTTCTTCAATTTCGGGGCAACGGAGAAGAGAAGGGTTTGTTTTGGAGATACTCCGAGTACAGTGATCCGCAAAGTTTAAGGCAGGCAAAGAATCTAAAAGAAAAAAATACAAATATATTTTAAAGTACATTTTAAAAGTAACCTAAAATATACGTAGTAGACTATAACAAATTGTGATAACTAAATTTTTGAACGGACTGAAAATGTTTAAAATACCAATCGAAAAGCTTGATATTTTTGTAAAATGCTTTTTTGTATCGTTTTGTTTTGAAAGAATTGGCCAAGCTTTACAAGTTTTTCGTTTGCAATCCATTTTATTTTCGCGAGCAATAATCACTCATGTTCATTTGCTGACGTTTTCTGCCTTAAAAAACTATTATTCTGGTCTTCCTCCACTGGAAAAGGAAATTTGTACGTTAGAGACATAATTTTAAAGTGCCACTGAAACGAAATTTTCGTATGTGAGATTTTTGCTTAGTAATAAAGTTTCAACCTTACTTGGAAACACTGCAGACTTTTTTTTTCGCATACGGTAAGCGAAAACTGCTTTTTCAGCCGTTCGAAATTGGCTGGTTAAGCCCAAAATTGGCGGCCATCTTGGCGCGGCCAAAACAGCCTAGTGACGTCACTGGTTGTATTGCTCTCATGCCGCGCTGAAAATTTAGAGTGATTATGGGAGGAGAGAATACTGTTCGAAGCCCCCCAAAAAACATCTTAAGGACATCTCAGGGCTGTAAAGCAGATAATAACAGTAGCCTTAGACATGAAGAGGTGGAGAGTCGATCCTGGGGCTTTTCAGTCTATTTAATTGGATATTTTATGTAAGCAAGCAAACGAGTGGGAGTTCTTAGATCGCAAAATGATCGGGACTCTTAGTGAAATGGCCAGCACTCAATTAAACAATATCTACACTCATAAAGTTAAAAGACATGAAAACAAGAGAAAGCGGCTTTTGAAAATATTATCCGGAGTGCTGCTGCACGAATCGTAGCAACAACGTTTCGAGTTTTCGAGTCGCTTCGCTTCGAGGAAACCGGACGCTTTGTGAGTTTCACCGCGGACGAGATTGTGCCACAGTGACCTTTAGTCTAGTTGTATCTGCTACATCCTACAAGTTATCGCAACAGCAACAATTTAAGAAACCCTCTTCTTTTATATGAGGGAGCGAATTTAAACTATAAAGGCAAACTTAGCTGCCATGACCCTACAATTATATGTTTTCAGGAAACGAGAGAAAGCGTGACAATGTCGGCGGCGAAAGGTCATATATGCAAATTAGTTCAAATTCTGTTTAATAAACCTTCGACTAAATAATAAACTAGTGACGTTTAACGAATTGCTTTGAATTTGAATACTATTAAATGAAGATCATAGACATAAGTATGTGCTAAAGAACTCCAAGTTATCCATCGGCCGTGAAATATTACAATTGGGAGATACGTGTAAAAGAGAAGCGAAATTCCCGCTTTGTTTACACTAATACGTATGCGGCGATAAAGCAAACCCTGCTGCGGATCACAATTTTCAAAGATACATTTTGTCTACCACAAGAACTCTCACTTATTAGTATCATAAAAAGATGCTCTCTGTGTGCAAAGAAGTACTCGACTCAAAGATTGTGGACCGTCAATAACTTCATGATTGTGCGGATGGCTGATGCGCTTACGGCTTTTAATGCAGCAAAGTTGCCGAGGATATATTCGAACCTTGTTAATAGACCTTAGATAAACGTGAGAATCCAAATTTCAGAACCAGGCTGAAAACAGACGACGAAATATCGTGTTTAGGCTTCAGGACGTGATACAAAAGTTGCCACACTCGTCTTCGAAATCTCCAATCGAGTACTCAAGATGTTCGAAAAGTATACTGAGCTGTTCTAATCTGTAGCATTCATTTTGGTGAATCTACATTCTTTGGCGCCCTCCAACGTTTATGATGTGTATTTCCTGTCAAGGCTGGACTGAAATTACAAGGTAGGAAACTAGTAGGTATCGACAATATGAAGAATAAACTTAAATAAATCAAGTGAAAACAAGAGAGAATCTTAAGCGCTTCTTGCGTGAATACAACCAGTGACTTCACAAGGTCCTTAAACTCGGTTCCAGAGCCCGGACACAGTTTTGCTCCAAAAAGTCGATTTCAGCAGCTAAAAAGAGCACTTTCCGTTAGGATTTGACAGAAATAAAGTTCACCATTATTTTAAGCACGTTTGAAACTATAAATTGGGCTAAAAAAAGAGAGTACGAAAATTTCGTTTCAGTGGCACTTTAAATACCGTGACACTGCCCCTCAAGGGTGTTTCCTGACGGGAAATCTGCCGATTGTACACATAACTGATTCTCGTAAATATTAGCAACGGACGGAGATTCGACGTTTGTTACAAATACTTTCTCAGTTTTTTAATTTTACCTTGATTTCCGGAGTCGAAGAACGCGTTGAGGAATGCAATATTCAAGATATCATACTTGCTGGTCTGACACACTTCTTTCAGTGGCTTCTCGTTATCATTACCCGGGCGTACCGCGGCGATATTCTGACCCCAGTACCCAGCTAATAGTTGCCGTCCAGTGCTTGAAGTAGCAGCTGTTAATTCATAAACAACAGAAGGGATAACTTCCTAATACCCTGCCCCCAATTCAATGCACAGGTGATGCGGTCTGCGATGTCTTAGACGTAAGAAACATTAAGCACTTAATGACTGGCCCCAAGGGAAACAAACCTCACTGTTTCCCGCGGGACCAGTCATTAAATGTTTTGTGATACCTTCCAACTCAAAAATAGAAAAAAAATGCGAAGACATCGTTTGCTTGACGCCGGCTGGCTCACAAATTTGCCGCGGTTTCAAGGAGCACGACCTGATCACATGCGAGTCGAAAGTTCAAGTTGTTGTTTCCCGAGGGAGTTAGTGAGTTTTGACCTACGACACCTGACACGTTCTCCTCCAATCGGAAAACGCATTTGAGTTGGGAGGTATAACAACATTGTTTGTTTAGGGGGGGAGAGGGATATATTTTTTATAGGTTTGAAATTGCATTTTAAAATTAAACCTGAGTGTCTCAATACTTCTTTTGCCCAAATCTTATCACAAGTATAACTTCCAACGGTGAAATAAAGCTATTAATCGGCACTTAATTTGTCCTCCTTTGCCGAGGAAGAATGACGGAGCTTTTGAAATTTGGTAAAAGTTTGACTAATGGACTATACTTTTGCAAAATAAACATCAAGTTTCCTTTTAAATAACTGTCTAATTTCTCGCGCGCTGATTGGCTCACTTCTATCATCAATAAGAGTACAGACAAATAAAATTTTAATTTATGAAAGCTTTCAAGTTCAACTTTTAGCTGTCAAACTGTCAACGTTTTAACCAATGAGATTTTATGGACTTTTTGAAGTAGCCAATCAAAAAGCGAGAAAAGCTATTGACAATGTTCTCGTCATTTTGAATAAAATTCACTTATCTTTGTTTACGGCAAGTTTACGGCGTCTTTTCCCCTCATTTATTCCCGGCATTTGACCATTTTGGGGTCTTGTTATTGTAAAAAACTAACTGACGTCAGTTTTTTATGCGTCTGTCATCTTATTGATGATAAATTTTGTCATAACATTGTCAAAGTTTACTGCGGAACCACTCACCTGCGGCTCGTGATTCCACAGCCACTTTGACAATGTTATGATGCAATTTATGGTCAATAAGAGGACAGACGCATAAAAAAACGGACGCCAATTTCTTTAAGTGAGGATGGGCGCTTTGATAGTGGCCCGCCTAGATTAGCACTTGCTATCCGCGGACCAAATAACATGTAATCTTAAATGAAAGGAAAAGAAAAATTATTGTTGTGATAGGTGACTCTCACCCTCGCCAGCGACTAATGTCAACTAGTAGCAGATAAATACAATTGTAAGGAAGACGTTAAAGACTACGAGTCAACCAATGAGTGGCAGTTGTATTCGCAGGCTGATGGGGTGGTTGTTACAGATTTCTTTGAAGCAACTACAGACATTTAGATGAGACACCAGGAGGATTTTTTTGAACTGATTAAAATCTTCCTCGTGACTTTTGGCACAAGCGTTAACAATTTACCACAATGCGAGAGTCAAAGAGGAAAGGTCGTGTTAACGTCTTCCTTGCATTTGTTTTGTGTGAAGTTCAATAACTCTAGGAGATAAAAGTGTTTCGGCTCACCATTACTTACTTACCATTTCCAACGTTGCAGATTAGAATCGAGAATAAAATCCTCCTGACTGGATGCATGACTTACTGAAAATGGCAGCATAAGTTATTTTAGCATTGAATTTCAACTTAAGGGAGATCAATATTTAAATCAGTTCTACACTGTACTGTTTTAAAAGTAGGTCAATGAGTAAATAAAAAAAACTAAGGTACGTTATTCAGTACGTCTTTCGCATGTTATTTATAATTACGTTTCCTCACAATGCAAAGTGCTATTAACTGATCTCTCATCTCATGTAAACAAATTTGCACAGCAAAAGCAGCCGCAGTTATCAACCATCACGAAACTTCTAAAAGATATTAAAAGACTGACCCCGACCAAAACCAAGGTAGCAGCTGGAAATATCGAGTGCTAGATTAGGTTAGTATTTTGAAGCTGATAGTACGTAATCTTCAAAGTCCTGCTTATCGTGACCATATGAACCCACTCACAGAGAAAATAGCCTTTTTTGACAAAATAAAAGCTTTTAAGCAAATTTACATAGCAAAAGATGCCGGGACCAGCCCGCCTAACAGATTGAAACAAGGCATGGAATATTCCACTCGTGTCCGAGTTGTGAGTCAGATCTCTTTGTGTAAAATTTAAAATTTGTATTATATTGGCGAAGCCATTGCCAATGTAACCAACGTTCCGTTAATAACGAAAAGAGATTCATAACATATACATGTACTTCGCCTTCCTCGAACTTATACTGAAGTTGTTTTAATGTTTTGGTAGAACTGATTGAAATACAGAATATCATGATATCGGAAAGACGATATATTTGAACTGCGGATAAAGATGTAAAGACAAGAAAGACCATCGCAGTTATGTAGTTATAGAGGCAGCGTGGCCGAGTGGTTAGGGCGCCGGACTTGAAATCCGGAGGTCGCGGATTCACGTCCCGCTTTAACCATTCCCCTAGTCCCGAGTTCAACTCCTCGATTATGCTTGTAAATAGCCAACTTGTCTACCTCCTTATTATGCCTCTTATTATGTTTATTTACAATATTTGTTTCTTTCAGTTTAAGTGGCATGCCTGAAAACTAGCTAGGTGTTGCTAAGTGCGTCCACCACTATAAACATTTTACATTTAACAACATTTTTTTAACAACATGCACACAACTTTAGCAACTGTGAAATCATAGTTCGTGAAGGGGACCCCTTTACTATGGTGAAATTCAGCGTTAAACGGGATGCGAGGCCTTGACCTTTGATGATGTTAAGATCATCGCAGAAATGTACAAGCCTTAGGTAGCTGTGAAATTTAAGCCTGAAAAAAAAAAATTCAATTGCAAGTGATTATATGAAGAACATATATTTAAATTGAGGGGGAAAACGTAAAGACAAGCATGATCGGGTTCCAATATGTGGTCTTTCGTATATTCACATTCAATGGCATAAAAATTGGTCTTATAACTCGCGATCGTGCAAATCCCTAACCGCTGAGGGTGCGACTAGCAATACTTGAAGGCTTAACAATGTTGTATTAGACCAGTTATCAATGGCTCAGGGTGGAGACTACCATAAATAATGTCAGTGAAAATACAATCTTGAGTCAGGATGACTGTCATAATGAGCAAGAGACAAAACACAAATATTATAAATTTTAACACAAAGGCTGATTATCAAATGCGCAGAAAGGAATTGAAATTACAATGTGATTCATTCAGAAGGCACTCAAAAAGAAGCAATAGCGAAAATAATAATTGCTATCGGAAACGAGAAATGAAAACAGACATACCCGGTAAATGCAATTTCTCTAAGGGCGCTGTCTTCCCGTCAAGCTGATTTGAATCTTCGATAACTATGAACACTCGAAAGAAACTGCCTCCTCCCCACGTCGCGCCGCTGGTTTCACCTGCAAAGAGCGGGAAATTGAGAGCGCGGTGCTAACTGAGTAGATGTTGAAACACCGAGAGATTAACAACCCGCTTTCGATGTATCGAAATTTTCGCGAGGCTTTCTGTCAAAAGTCTAAGCTTGGTCTTGTTTTCTTTGTATTAAGTCAGAGTATGGGAATTACCAGATTAAGCGATCTTCGAAATTCTACACAAGAAATCTGCATAGCAAAAGGAGCCGAGACCCACCCCTAAACTGGTAAACGCCATGGAATCATTCGCTCGTGTCCGGGTTGTACAAATTCTCTTTTGTGACGGAGCCATTAGCAACATAACCAACGTCTTCGTTAACAACAAAATAAGATTCATAGCATAAATTTGTCCTTTTCGAATTAACTTGAAAGTCGTTTTAATGTTTTGGTACAACTGATTAATCTTAATAAGTAGTTTCTTAGAAATCGATTTTGAAATAAAAACTAGCGCTAAAAAGTCACGACATTTCGACCTCCCCGAGGTCATTTTCAAGTGAGTAAAAGTGTCTAAATTAGCATAAATATGTTAAAAACAAGTTATAATAGATAAAAATGTGGCGAACGCTAAAATGTGATAAAACATGTGAAAAAGTGTTAAAAATATACAATGGAAAAATAAAATAATCTTAGCTAGAATTGCTCTAAACAAATAATTTGGCGCGAATTGAATCGCACTGTTTGTTTAGCGTTGGTTTCAGTTCTTTGATTAAAAAAAAAACATTTAAAAAATAAGGCAGTCAAATTTTGCTCACCTGAAAATGACCTCGGAGAAGTCGAAACGTCGTGACTTTTTAGCGCTGGCTTTTCTTCCAGAACTGATCAAAACACTGAATTTAAGCGAAGCAATTTCTTTACCTGGTATCATTTGACGAAATAGCTTCATGGAATTACCTGCTAATAGGGTAAAAAGCGTGATGTATGTATGTAAATATGTAAAAAATGTCAAAATGGAGGTGGTTTCTTTCTTCATTTATCGAGGGCCATACTAAACACTCATGCAAGCAATGTTGCAGTTATTGAAAGCCTCATTTGACGATAAAGCGCATTTCAGTATGTGATATCAAGAATTTTTATCCTTTTACGTAATAAATTCCAACCTGTGATTCAAAGAACAGTTATTAATGATCGAGGTTGTGGAGACTCGCATAAGCAATGTTCGTGAAATACGATCTTGCATCCGGAGTCGACTGTCATGATGTGCACCGACAAAACACAAATGCTACCACTAAAGTTAATTTCAAAGGCGCAGAGCGGAATCAAAATAACAAAAATATTTCATTCAAGACTAATAGAAGCAATCGGTAAAAGGAATTATTGCTATCAAGCACGAGAAATGATCACGAAAAGTAACATACCCGGTAAGTGTGGTTTCTCAAAGGGGCGCTGTCTTCAGCTGATTTGAATCTTCGATGACTATGGACACTCGATGAATACTGTAAGGCGCCGTTTTGTTTCACCAGAAAAAAGCGAGAAACAGGGGGCGCGGTGCTTGCTGGTTAGATGTTGAAATGCCGATTGCTTTACAAAGCGTTTTCCGCACAGAAGTGAAAGGAAAGATAATGGCAACAAAATCAGTCAGGCGCAGGAGATCTAGTACCCAGTACCCTTCCAGGGAAATGCGCGCGCAACTGTTTGAACTTTCTACAGAAGCGCTTGATTTCTGCGGAAGGGTCACTCAAGGGTCAAATTTAATAAATGTATCGGTCATCTGGTGGTCCGGGACTCACTCTCTTGGGCCTGGGACTCAGTTTGCTAGCCTGTGAGTCTCAGGCTCACTAGAGTCTTATTACTAGATACATCATTGTTCCACGCGAAGCGAGGCCGGAGGCCCAGTGCGCAAGGTTTACGGTCAAATTTTTTGTAGCGTTTACGGATATGACTTTAAGTTGTAAGAGTAAAGGAAAATTTTTGTATGACACGATTTTAGCCCCCCTCGAGAGCATAATGAACATCAAATAACCTTTCTTAAGATTCACATTTAATCGTGGCTGATGAAGTTCGGTGGAACCGAACGCCGGAAATATTCCAGTTTTAATAACATTTTTTTAATTGCGCTCTGAGTACAAGAAATTATTTTATATTTTAATTTTTAGATGCTTTTGTAAGATTTTTATTCAATAAACTGATAAATCTAAAACGTAATCATACCAGTTCATACACAAAACGTGATTTTGTTGGATTACGCAACCACAAATGTTACGTTTTTTAGGGGGTGGGTCATGTAATTTTCATCTTTCATTTTGCAGTGGTTCACCGGCTCATTTTTTTGCCAAATGGAAGGGGTGGATCATGTGTTTTCTATCCTCCGCATTTTAGAGTGCTCCGGGCCACCCCCTCCTTCTTATACTTTTTGACTGGTCCCTTACTTTAGAATAATATTTGAACAAAGCCAGACAATGGTTACAGTTCAGCATTCAAAATGACAACATGGATTTTACAGCACGCCTGATATCACTTTTCCGAGCCCAGTAAATAACAGGATTTATGGAGGAATTCACATAAACAAGACTATTGCTCCACAACCACAAGAAACCAAACCTGTCAGGAAAAAACAACCGAGATATATCGACGGCTAGAGCTGGAGCCAAGCAAATCAAAAGCACAGCGATCACTATGAACATGTCAATAGCCGCTCTCTTTTCCCGCCTGAATATAACGGATAAATTATTTCCTGAAACGACCTCCACCACCCGTCTGTTATGACGACGAATGGCAATGAAGATTCCGATGTGATTTACGATCGGCACAATGAGCAGAACCACACCCAAAGCCATGATCATGATAAATGAATGAAATCCCGGCAAAATGAAAACGTTCAAACTCAAGCACATCAGCCAGGTTGCTCCAGACAAGGCAATGGACATCACGGCCACTGTTGATAAAAACAGATCCATATTTCAGTAATCGATCGTGTATTTGCTTTCGCACGCAATTTTATTAAAATAAATGAGCTACTACTGCGCTCTCATTGGTGGATAGGTGTGTTTAAGTGAGAGTATGTAAACACGGTTGTGACGTTTTACATTGGCGCGTATCCACAACTCGGGGAGCTGGGAGAATTCTCGAAAGTTATGCAAACCGTTGACTACCTCTCTGGTTTGCATATCTGTATCGAATTCTCGCAACCCTCCTCGTGTTTAGATGAGGCTATGTAAACACGGAAAAAGTGCTCTATTGCCCAAATTTTTAAAACGTCACGTGACCGAGAAACGCCAACAAGTCAGGGATATCCGGGGATATTCCTTCAGAGCCAATCTAGACATGAGTTTTAACATTGGTGTCTTATTGATATTATTATTTCTTAGCTGAGACTTGGTATAAGTAAGGCGGCTGACCACTTTCTGAAAGTCATCTTATTGATGGAGAGCAAATATTTGGAAATAGATAAATAGGTATTCCACAGAGTTATATTTTTATTTATTATATGGCTGTGTCTCACAAGGACTGGGAACTACCGAATGTACGAATTTGATCGGCTGAAATCGATACTGACCGCGGTCTAGATTTTCCCATCTAGACCGGCGTCTGTAGACCGGTTTCATTTTGCGTTGAAAAAGTAGCAAACTAAAATACAAAAATGTTCACCAGTTTCTTTTATTTTCTCCTCAATCATTTATAGAAGTGCCAAAAAACCTGATGACAAAAAAAGAACTAAAGAGGACGAGCAAATTTCGGCAGATTTAAGTTAATATCATCGCTGTTTGCAAGCAAAATGTCAGCAAACCAGTTACATTAAACAAATTAAAGTTTTCTTCTTTGCCATATAATAAACATCTTATTAACCGAGCTAAGTCGGTCTGTATGGGAGAATCTTGACCTCGGTCGTGTGAACGCAGTGAGGTCTGTACACACGACCGAGGTCAAGATTCTCCCATACAGACCGACTTAGCTCGGTTAATAAGAGCTAAAGATTGAAACCTTTAGTTTATAGTCGGCCGGTCCATAGGGAGTTTAAGAAGCTACGACAGCGACGCCGAGGGAAACGTCTATTAAGAAATTAATTTATATTTTACCTACGAATCTCGCCGCGATACTCTTAAGTCAACTGCTTGATTATGGAACACAGCGTAAAATTTAGCCTGCGTAGCAAGCGTTCCCCAACAAAGAGCTTTTCCGCATTCTGGCCGCGCGTAAATCGGAGCGAGAGCAAAAACTCCACGAAGCAGGGCGTGAGAGAGGGAACGCTTGAGTTTGAAAAGCTCGGTCCTTAACTTACAGTAATGACCTCAGTGCAGTACGGAAACAATGCTGAATGCCGAAGCCGATACAAAACTGAGCGAAGAGAAAGGCTGCTGCAAAGGCCGCAGCATAAGCACCAGTAGGGAGCTTAAGCAAACCACGACGACGACGGCAACGAGAACGTCACGAAACAAAATGAGCAAAATAATAGCTGTGCACGTGCGTCATAAATCTTTGTACATTTCTTCACCTCAGGTCGTCCTCTGCAAAAAAAAACGTGAAATGATCAAGTATTGCGTCGTCTACGGAACGTGGACGACGACGGCTAATTTTTCGTATTTCTATTCAGAATTAAACGCCGTCGTTGCATATTTGGCATACCGAACAAATCTAGACAATCGCGAATTTCAGTGGTAAAACATAAATTCATTTTTGACTAGGCGCGTCCTCGGCGTCGTCGTAGTCGTTGCTTAAGTTCCCTAGTATCATCAGGCTACGTCTGTTGGGTCTGTGGCAGTGTCTGTCGTTTATAAGGTTTGGATTAGACAGTCACCATAGGCTCGGCATAGTCAATCGAACGTTCGGAAATTGAACTCAATCCGTAGATTGAGGTCAATCGAACCTTTACATTTTTAATTTATAAAACTGCAAATAAATGGGAGGATCATTTTTCTACTTTACATTCAACATTTACCTTTCTTCGTCACAGATGCACGGTACACCAACGGCTTTGCGAGCGCGTAGTGACGATCCATACTGATAAGGCAAAGATTAACAAAAGACCATCCTGAACAAAATAATGCGGATACCACAACTGCTTTATACAGTTCAGCCTGATGATCGCAAGATTCATAAACGCGGTGAATCAGCAAACGCCATGCAACAAATATCGGCTGGGCTATCAAACCGGTCAAGCAATCAGTAGCGCATAAACTGCATAGCAGAATGTTGCACGGTCTTTGAACGGAAGGTGTTTTGACAACAGCTACAATAACAGCCAGGTTTCCAAGAAAAGCAAAAACGCAGCAAGGTACGTTGACGGCACTCACAACGACTTCGTGTACAAAGGAGGCAGTGTCGTTGCTTGGGACTGGTAAGTAAGGTACACCGCAGACTGATTTGTCATCATTTTCGGCCATTACTGTGAAATGAAACGAGCAAGATAAGCTAAACTACCTTGAGCAATAGAAAATTTCCTTACTTTCTCCCATCAGAAAACTGAATCAGAACACATTATTCCCTTATGCAAATAAAATATCCTTAGGAAGCAGTTTTCGGTTTCTCTTAAGTCTGCCTGTTCAAATGTGTTTATGCCATAAGTACTCTATAATGGTTATGGATCGTCTTATTGACTTAGAAAATTGTTATTTAATGAAAGAAGCTCTCGGCCTTCTGCTAACATCACTGGAAGCCTTTCGCCTAACTCACCTCTACAATCATAAAAATCAATCAAATCTAACTTAGCAGTCAATAGCAAAACCATTTCTAGACTGCTAACACATTTAGTTCAAAGTACGCCTTTTCTATTTCCATTTAAGACATAGGAAACACGATCAGCCCTAAATGAAACACTGACCGTGTCATAAACTGTTCAGTATACGTAAGAAATTAATGTTTGTTTAATATAGTCATAGTGTATATATTAAGTCTTACCGGAGGAGGAGTCGGAAATTTCAGCGTTGAGAACTTTCCTTCTCTTGCATGGATTAAGTAACTGAAATGTAGCACACGAAAGTGTCTGGTTAAAATTTAGAGAAAAACACGACAAGTTTAAATCATATGCATTATATGAACTAAATGCAAGATGTAATCTAATTTTCATGTACTTTTGCGGCCCTGAATGAAAGCTCATCAAGTACGTGGTATAAATATGAGACCTCCATTGGCCATTTCCGAGTTTCTTGTGCCTCTGTATGTGTCAAAATGAGTGTTCGTACAAAACCATTCATATGAAAACGTTTTCCGCCTACAGGTTCATTTTCATGTAAATCAAACTCATTTTCATATGAAAGGTTTTGCACGACGACTTGCTTTGGAACAGATGCATCATGTAAACTGGGAAATTATCTATTAAGAAATTTCGTTCTCATGCACGGAATAGAAAGTATCTTGTGAAAATTTAAAGCAAACTTCGACAAGTTTAAATCCCACGTAGGAATGCAAACAATATTTCTTCATTAACAGTTTAGCCTAACTGTATTCTATGATTTTTGTGGCCCTGAATTTAGTACGCGGTGTATTTGAGACCTTAATTAAGCGATTAAAATTTAGTTTCGGCATCGGCGCAATATCGCTAATATGAACTGTTGTCTAAGATTATGTTATATGTTATAAGGGATTTTCTGAAGCCTCCGATGTTTCCGCGCGGTAACCGCATTTTGCGGTCCTTGACTACTTTTATGTTTTGTCGCAAAGGAATACGTTATAATGTGGCACTGAATTAATTAATCATTGTGACCTGACAAATTTGGATCGTGAGAGAAGTTCATATCTACATTTCTTCTTTTGGATTGTCTACGGTCCCACTAGCTGTTTTATTATGACAGTATCGCTGAGACTGTTCTCTCGGGTAAGTCGAATTCGAAAGGGGAATACTTTCTTTCTTTCTTTCTTTCTTTTTTTTTTTGTAAAATATAACATAGATAGCAGCATAAATATAAGGCAACTTATCAAATTCTTCAGGTTTAATTAAGCTCATAAGTGTAAGAAATCCTTTCGGCTATGATGCGGTGTGTGAAAAAAAGATATCAAAAAAATAATAATAATAAGGAAAGGAGCAAATGTGTATCATTGTATACAAAAACGGAACAATGCTAAAATTTTTGCACGGAAGTTTTTGTCGCCAGAAAGTTCGGTAATACTGGTGTTTCTTATGAGAAACATGAAATTAGGCGAACATGCGTGTGTCAGATAAGATTGCAATTTTGGGAAAGTAAGCTTTCTTTTTATTGCCGTTGCGCCGTGATCACTACTTTTTTTACCCCGGTTACGAGACAGAGATGCCCTTCTCTGTTTCTGTCCTTTTAGAGACAAGAGGCGGCTCTCTGCTCGATCATTTGATCAGTTACCGTCCATGACTGGCTGACAAATAGCCTTAAAGGTAGTGATCGTTTCCCTGTGTAAACCCACGCCATGTTCATCCTCGGAGACCCGGGGGCTACTAGCCGGGACGAAGCGTTATTTTCGGGCGAAAATTTACTTCAAGAGCTGAAGAGCCCCCGAGAACTTATTCTTACCGAACCAGTTGCAGAAGTGGTCGAATTCCGTCACTCTGATTGGCCAGGAAAAATATTTTTATGGCTAATCAGAGGGACGTAATTCGACCACTTCTAGAACTGGTTCGGTAAGAATAAGTTCCCAGGGGCTCTTCAGCTCTTGAAGTAAATTTTCGCCTGAAAATATCGCTTCGTCCCGGCTAGTAGCCCCTGGGTCTCCGAGAATGCGCCATGTTATGAATGTGCTTATATTATTTGGCCTGTAATGAGTTCCCAGGGACTCTTTTCTTCTCTGATCCTGAAAAGAAGAGAGACCCTGGGAACTAGGTAGCTTATTTATCTTATTTGACAACATGATCTCCAGACCAAAATCACAATTTCTTATTTGCAGCGCTTCTAAAGTTATGATGACCAGAATTTCGCGGCATGCGTTTGCTTTCGGTTGGGTCCACCCAGGTTGCCTGCGGTAAGTTCGAATTTCACTTGGGTTTGCTTGCGGTTAGCTTCCATTTTGCCGTTTGGGGCGACACTGTACAATACGATAGAAGTTTATTGTGCATTATAATAAAGCTTCCATATAACGCACGCTATGATTGGCAGAAACAGTCTCCTTTATCACAGAACAGATGCACGGCAAGCAAATTTTCAATTTTTTTATGCCTCGGAATTTTGACAAATTTAACCCAAATTTAACGCTCCCTGTGACTCAGACAAACGCAATGGAAACGAGCTATTTGTCTGCAGTAAATATGGCTGCCTGGAGCCGGAGGCCATTGTTAAAAATAGAAAAAATGTTAGGCATATGGTTTCACCTTTTTTACAGTTAAAAACTAAGAAACAAAACAAAAAGGAGGCTATTAAATAAAGTGCAACCCCGACTTACGGTCACCTCGTCATCATGGTCACTTTTTGTTGTCCCGGCGAAACGTCCATACATTTTTCTCATAGGAAAACCCCGTTAAATACGGCCACCCCGTTAATACAGGCAAATTTTTATAGCCTAGCTGTTGGCTATATCTTAGTTGGTCTGCGTATGGTACATATGCTTATGTTTCTGCGCAAATGAAACCAACCTTGAGAAAGACTTACTTTATTAAGAGGGCATCATTATCATTGATCAGTGCTTCACAAAATAAGCCAAGAGACTTGAGTAAGCTATACTTAAAACTTTCCAATTTCTGTTGATGTTCTTTAAACTTTTCTTTCCTATTATTCAATGCATTTAACTTAACTAAGCTGAGTAGAGAGCTTTTTGCATAGGGTAAAATAGGCCTTGTTTGTTTCTAAAACGAAATAAAGTTATGTGTTTACCGTCAGTCAGTTTCATTAAAGTGCACCTAACCCCAAAAATTTTTTTCGCTCAAACGAATTTACTTGTTATTCGAAGCATTTGGGCGAAAAAATTTTTGAATTTGGTCGAATCCTCGATTTTCTATGCCTTTTCAAAGTCGCGCTTGAAGTGTTACACGACCGCGTTTTAGGAAGTTTGGGGCAGCAGTTGCTGATGACGTCTACCCAGGAACCAAACACAATGCGCCTTAGTCAGCTCTCTGTATTTGCTCGAGAAAATGGAAAACAAAACTAATCGTTCAAATATATTTTGGGGCTAAAACGTCCAAGTGTTGTTTCAGAATCATTTCTTTTTCGTCACTGGAGTCAAAGTCAAGTTTCGATTCGGAAGACTCCGAAATAAACTTCGATCGAGCACGTTCGACAACTGTGAACTCACTGCTTAGAGCTTTGAGAACAATTTGCAATATTTCAAGCGACGACGGGGAAGATTTCTTTGCGGACGAACTCCTTGTATATTAGGAATGGAAAGCTAGATACGAAGTGGAGGAGCAGGCAAACGAAAAGCAGGAAAGAAAACTCAAGGACTGTTTTGGATGGTAACTTCGTCACTTAAACACAAGACTCCCACGCGTGTTTATAGCCCGTTTACATTTGTCCTCAGCGAGAATGTATTTTGTCAAGGTATGGTTGTTGTGTTAAATCCAGTTTGTGTTTTACTTTCTGGAATGCTCCATGTTTATAAGAGCGACGTTAGTGTTACAGTTTTCGAGACTTGATGACCTCCAAAACACCGGCTTCGATCGATTGAAAATCGTAGAATTGTTTGGACCTGTATTTTTGAAGCTGCGGGAAGCAATGTGGAAGGAAACATTTCATACAATTACCGATTTCACATTGTCACACGTTTTAAGTCGTAACTCCAAATAACCAATGTAAATTTTTTTCAAAGTTTGCACTGATTCGTCGGATAAGCGAAAAGGATGTGTTCCCTAAGCGATCCGCAGATAATGTTACACGGTCACATTTTCGACACTATTGCACAGAATGTTTGTCGCATTGCTGATTTCCAAACCTTCGAAAAACTCTGTGAGTCTAACAGTTTTGTTATCATGTAATTCTAAAGGATTAATCTTCGACTTTTATCTAAATCGAAAGAGACATAAGTGTTGGCTGGCGGCGTACAGTTGCGAGCTATTTACATATCAGTATATTTGGTCATAACGCTCCTTGATTGATCACACAACTTTGCCGGCTATGTTATAAATACTGCGGGATTGGAAGATATAGGTTTTCGGTAGTATTTGTACAAATTGCTGGTTGGCTTTAAGCAGAAAATTTTGAAAATAGCGTTTGAAAGTCTGCGGAACAAATTCCAGTGAGAGTTCTTCAATGGTTCTCACAGTCAGTTCGCTTGTTTCGG
This sequence comes from Orbicella faveolata, assembly GCF_042242905.1. Taxonomy (NCBI): domain Eukaryota; kingdom Metazoa; phylum Cnidaria; class Anthozoa; order Scleractinia; family Merulinidae; genus Orbicella; species Orbicella faveolata. The sequence continues at coordinate 33,250,843 of NW_028301539.1, forward strand.
TTCGACGAAATCAACCATCGTTTACGTTGTACCATTGACCGATCATCGCCAGTAAATTGTACAATATATCTTTCTTTAAATCTGGGATATTGCTGCAATAGCCGATAGCACTTCTGGAAGGCGTTTCTGCGCACTTTTCGAATGTGTATTGCACCATCCTGAAGGAAATGAGAGGGCATGAGATATTCAACCTTCCTTGGTAGACGTCACAACAGCCGCTCGACCCATTCTCCTCAAACTCGGTCGTGAAACAAAATGGCGGTGTTTTGGAGCTATTTTCGAGATTTCGTCGGGGTACAGAAAATCGAGGATTTAACCGAATCCAAAAATTTTTTCGCAGAAGTATTTCAAATAACAAGTAGATTCGTTTTAGCGAGAAAAATTTTGGGGGTTAGGTGCACTTTAAAGCCAAGCATGACAACGTTATCGTTATATTTAAGTTCTTCAACCAGCCGATACATTCGACCCAGTCATAGATCGGTTTTCAAGTGAGTGTCGTGAAACCAAAACCAAACCAATTAATTACTTAGCAATTAGACTACCCAGCCAATCTCAAACCGTAGTAAAACCAAAAACAAGACGAAAGTAATTGACTGATTACCCTCGACACTCAATTGAAGACCGCCCTAGTGGCCTTCACACAATTTACAGTCAAAAAAACAGCTCAAGCTTCAAGTCCTCTACAAAGTGTACTTGGCAAGTATTTATTAGCTTCAGTCATGTTGTGCAACGACATGTAAGTATATATTTTAGAATTCAACAATGAAGTGAAACATTCTTGTTTTATGACTGGAGTCACTCTAATGACCTTTGTTACATATTTATTAATTTATTGAATCTGTTGCCACTCAAGAGCATGGTGATTCAGTATAACAACGAGTTCTATCAGGGCGTAACAAATCGATCGAAATCGATCATCAAAAACAGACAACAAAACTGCGAAAAATCGTTTGCTCTACTCCGACTGGCACACAAATTTGCAGCGGTTTTAAGGAGCACGACTAGATTACGTGCGAGTCGAAAGTTCAAGTTGTTGATTCCCTGGGGAGTTAGTGAGTTTGACCAACGGCACGTGACACGTTCTCCTCCAATCGGAAAACTTATTTGAGTTGGGAGGTTTAACAATCGATACTATTCGATACTGAGCAATCGATTATCAAAATAATCGATAAATAACGATAATAAGAGGATTTCAGCTCAGATTAGAGATTTTGATTGATTAGAGCGAAACTATTGAATTAAAACTTCGTTCGCATCTCGAAATGTAAAAGCTGATCTGCAATCAAATGAAAAAACCACTGTCTACCCAGACCTCCTGTTCTTAGAGCGTTTTAGTAATGACGATGGCTGCGCCGAGGACGACGCCTTGTGAAAAAAAGGATTCACATTTTACCTTCGAATGTCGCAAATGTAAATTTGTTCAGTGCGCCAATGGCTCTAAAAACGTGGTCAGGCTAAATCCGCAATGACAGCGATCAAGTCCAAAAGAAGATACCAAAAATTAGTCATTGTGGTTCACGTCCTCCAAAATGCGCAGAATCTGGTCACTTCACGTTGTTGTTTTGCAGATGACGCACGCGCAGAACCATTGTTCTACTCATTAAATCTTTTGTTTGGTGACGTTCTCGTTGGCGTCGCCGTCGTGGTTTGCTAAAACTCGCTAATGTGTAATAACCAGGAGCCATAATCGATTATGGCTCCCGGTAATAACATACGGAGCTATAAAAGCTGGACGATTACACGAAACATACAACAACGTTACACTTAAAAAACTTCTAACACGCGGTTAAAGAGGACAGCTCTTCCCCTAACATGAGCAAGTCTTGGGATATCACGTGGAATCCGTGCAATAAACCTAGTAAACTGAATACAAAATTGCAAGATTACTGAAGAATATTGCCTGAGAAAAATTGTAATGTGCCTTGGGTGAGTTCATTCAGCCAAACTTCAAACATGTTTCTACCTACGCAGACATACGACTTCTTGTCTCTAGCTGAGCATGTTTTTTACAATAACTGTCTCATCTCTCGCGCGCTGATTGACTCATTTTTATTATCAATAAGAGTGCAGACTGATTAAATGTTAATTTATGCAAGCTTTCAAGTTCAACTTTCAGTTGTCAAACTGTCAACTTTTTAACCAATGAGATTTTATGGACATTTTGGGGTCTTGTTATTGTAAAAAACAAATTGACGTCAGTTTTTTTTACGTGTCTGTCCTCTTATTGATGATAAATTGCGTCATAACATTGTCAAAGTTTACTGCGTGGTTTCACAGCCACTTCGACAATGTTGTGACGCAATTTATCGTCAATAGGAGGACAGACGCATAAAAAAACTGACGTCAATTTGTTAAGTTCACGGAAGTTTGGGGGTTATCGCGATCTTCAATCTCGTCGTCGAAATCCAAGATCGCGGACGCAAGAGGAGACTATATTTTCGATACAAATTGATACAAATCGATAATAATTTATTTCAATCGATAGAAATCGAACATAAACTACAAAAATAGATCAAAACCGCTAATCACAACAGCTTTTGCTAACGATTTTTATCGATTTGTTACGCCCTGGTAATATTTCAATCTTGCAGTGGGCAGACACCTGTTTCCTCCACAATGATTTAACTTACACCGTGTGATGTTTTTATATTTGCTCAATAAATTGAGAAGCGTTTTTATTTTCTGAGAAATGAATATTTCTCGTCGCTTCTATGGTTTTTTAAAGTTTATGAGTATGTAAAGAGCCAATGATGGCTGTTGAAATTTGACAGTTATTGTAGATTAATATTTTGAAGTAAGCCAGACAATGGCTACAGTTCAGCATTCAAAATGACAAAATAGATTTAACGGCAAGTCTGATATCACTTTTTCGAACCCAGTAAATAACAGGATTTATGGAGGAATTCACATAAATAAGACTTACGCACCACAACCGCAAGACACCAAACTTGTCGGGAAAAGACACCAAAAATATATTGACAACTATTGATGGAGCTAGGCAAAGAAAAAGCACAGCGATCACTATTATCATGTCAATAGCCGCTTTCTTTTCCCTCCTGAATATAACGGATAAATTATTTCCTGAAAGGACCTCCACCACCTGTCTGTTATGACGACGAATGGTAATGAAGATCCCAATGTGGTTCACGACTGGTACAATAATCCAAACCACACCCAGAACTAGCGTCAGGATAAATGAATATACAGGTGAAATGAACATAGTCAAACTCGAATACATCAGCCAGGTTGTCCCAGACAAGACAATGGACATCACGGCCCCTGTTGATAAAAATATATTAGAATCTGCGTTAGGAACTTTATTGCACACTCCCAAAAATAGGTTTTTCAGTGAATAATACAATAAACAATAAAAAATACTATAAAAAATACTATAAAAAATACAATAAAAATACAATGAATTAAAATGTGGAACACTATTCTTGTTTCAAAAACTCGTTAAGCGTCTTTGTTTCAAGATTTTTCTCAAAGTTTACTGAATCTTTCAACGTACAATTTCCTAGAATTCCACCTTCCTCCCCAACCGGTATCGAACGCACCTCACTAATCAGATCTGATTATTACTAGTTTTATCGTCTGAAACCGTTCATCATTTATGACTAGGGTCATTAGTGGACCGGCCACGATATTGAAGACGAGGCCCGGGACATCACTTAGCTTGCTTTGAGGAGAGTGTGAGGCCATCACTCGTTAAGCTTGGATAGGAAGGGGTGAATTGAAGTTGAAAGGATTCATAAGAGCCAAAATATGTACGAACGATCATGATTCTATCAAAATTGTTTACGATTACAAATAACTGCGAGGATCATTATTCCACTTTATATTCAACATTTACCTTTCTTCGTCACCAAGAAACGGTACACCAACGGCTTTGCGAGCGCGTAATGACGATCCAGACTGATAAGGCAAAGATTAACAAAAGACCATCCTGAACAAGCTTTTAAGCACACCGAAAATGCTTTATACACTTCAGCCTGATGATCACAAGATTCATTGATGCGGTGAATCACCAAAAGCCATACAACAAACATCGGCTGAGCTACCAAACCGGTCAAGCAATCAGTAACGCATAAACTGCATAGCAGAATGTTGCATGGCCTTTGCAGGGAAGGTGTTTTGACAACAGCGACAATGACAGCCAGGTTTCCAAGGAAAGCAAAGACACAGAACGGTGCATTGACGGCGCACAGCACGACATCATGTACAAAGGAGGAAGTGTCGTTGCTTGGGACTGGTATCCAGTAAGATAAACCGCAGGCTGATCTGTCATCATTTTCTGCCATTACTGTGGGATAAAATGAGCAAATAAGCTGGGCTACCTTGAGCAATATCGAAATTTCCATACGTTTTCCTATGGAAAACTGGACCAGAACACGTTATTCCTTTTGTGAATAAAAACTCCCAAGCAAACAGATTTCATTTTGTTCTTAAATCGATCTGTTCAAATGTAACTCAGGGAAATTTCTACTTAAATAAATTAGGCGTACTAAATAAAAGAAAAGATGCCTTCGGTTTTCTGATCTGGTAACATATGATTGTAAGCCTTCCACATTGGCAGAGCCATTTCTAGACTACGAACACATTTAGTTCACAACACGCCCTTAATAAGTGAGTAAGTAAGTAACTCCTTCAGTTAAGTGTCTCTGTGTTTAGCTTGGATAAAGTAATTGGGGACACTAGTGACATAGTAACACTAATTGACATACGGTACCATTAATTTACAAGAAAAGGATAAAATCTTAATGAGTATGAGCGATCCTGTGTTAGCTTATGTACAAGATAAAATTGTAAAAATTAATTGATTAACAATTAATTAATTAATTAATTATTGGCTACAAAGATTACAGCAATTGCTGTTGTTAGTTAAAATGTCGGCAAGGTTCATTTTTCTATTTTTTATTTATTTATTTATTTATTTATTTATTTTTTTCAAAAAACAGGTAAACTAGGCGAATCTCTTTAATTTTCGGTAAGTTTTGACCATAAGAATGGCCCAAGATATTTAACAGAGTGTTTGCCATAGCGTATTGATCAAAAACGTGGTAATACGAAGCTACTATTTCGCAGCGAGTGTTTGCGAGCTTTCATAAACGGTTCAGTACAGTGCTTTTGAAAGTAATTTTTTTTTTTTTTTAATGTATCATAGCGTATAAAATGTATAGATGTAGTCAAGCCTAAAAGCGGAGATCCCATAAAATACTAATCATCCACTCGACACAGTAACCTTTAAAGCGTATCTATAAAGTCTTACCGGAGGTGTCGAAAAGAACTTTCCTTCTCTTGCATGGATAAGAACTGAAATGTACCGCACTTAAGTATCTGTGGTAAAATTTATAGCAAAATACGACAAGCTTAAATCCCGCGTAATCCCCGCGTATAGATGCAAACAATATTTCTTCATTAATAGTTTTACCTACAATGAAATAAATGCATGTCTTCTAATTTTCCTGGACTTTTGCGGCTCTGAATCAAGTGCGCGGTGTATTTGAGACCTTAGCTTTTCATCGAAGTTAAGCTTATCAGCTTTGGTGGTGTCGTAGGAGAAGAATACACCTAAGGCACAGATGGGATCGACAGGCCAGTTGAAATTAAAAGGAGTGTCGGATCTGTTTTTCCACTTGCTAAGCCACATGGCTTCAGTTTTGGAGGTATTGACTTCTAGACCGGACACAACTTTGAATTGGCTTAGCAGCTTAAGTAAATGACTAATAGATTCCGTGTCACTGAGAAAAACCGTGGTATCATCCGCGTACATGGTCGTTTTAATTTCGTGGTTTCCTAATGTTATTTTTTTGATCAGATTATGATTTTTGATGGCTCTTGCGAGAAGGTCGAGACCGATAGCAAATAGAAGGCCTGATAGAGGACAACCTTGTCTTACCTCACGCGTTAAAGAAAAGAAGAGAGACGCATGGCCATTGTTCAGAACACAGCTGGAAATGTTGGAGTATATAGTCCTGAACCATTGTAGAAAATTTGGCCCAAAGTTGAAGAGCATGAGAGCTTTCTCTAAGTAATTCCACTCAATGGTATCGAAAGCTTTCCGGAAATCCACAAAAACTGCCATGCCAGGGGAATTTTCTTTTTCCAAGTAATGTTTTTTTTTTTTTTAATGTATCATAGCGTATAAAATGTATAGATTTAGTCAAGCCTAAAAGCGGAGATCCCATAAAATACTAATCATCCACTCGACACAATAACCTTTAAAGTGTATATATAAAGTCTTACCGTGTATATATAAAGTCTTATATATAAAGTCCTTCTCTTACATGGATAAGAACTGAAATGTACGGCACTTAAGTATCTGTGGTAAAATTTATAGCAAAATACGACAAGCTTAAATCCCGCGTAATCCCAGCGCATAGATGCAAACAATATTCTTCATTAATAGTTTTACCTACAATGAAATAAATGCATGTCTTCTTCTAATTTTCCTGGACTTTTGCGGCTCTGAATCAAGTGCCCGATATGTTTGAGACCTTAGCTTTTCATCGAAGTTAAGCTTATCAGCTTTGGTGGTGTCGTAGGAGAAGAATACACCTAAGGCACAGATGGGATCGACAGGCCAGTTGAAATTAAAAGGAGTGTCGGATCTGTTTTTCCACTTGCCAAGCCACATGGCTTCGGTTTTGGAGGCATTGACTTCTAGACCGGACACAACTTTGAATTGGCTTAGCAGCTTAAGTAAATGACTAATAGATTCCGTGTCACTGAGAAAAACTGTGGTATCATCCGCGTACATGGTCGTTTTAATTTCGTGGTTTCCTAATGTTATTTCTTTGATGAGATTGTGATTTTTATTGGCTCTTGCGAGAAGGTCGAGACCGATAACAAATAGAAGGCCTGATAGAGGACAACCTTGTCTTACCCCACGCGTCTGAAGAAATGAAGTGAGACGCGTAGCCATTGTTCAGAACGCAGCTGGAAATGTTGGAGTATAAAGTCCTGAACCATTGCAGAAAATTTGGCCCAAAGTTGAAGAGCATGAGAGCTTTCTCTAAGTAATTCCACTCAATGGTATCGAAAGCTTTCCGGAAATCCACAAAAACTGCCATGCCAGGAGAATTTTCTTTTTCCAAGTTTTTTTTTTTTTTAATGTATCATAGCGTATAAAATGTATAGATTTAGTCAAGCCTAAAAGCGGAGATCCCATAAAATACTAATCATCCACTCGACACAATAACCTTTAAAGCGTATATAAAGTCTTACCGGTGGTGTCGAAAAGAACGTTCCTTCTCTTGCATGGATAAGAACTGAAATGTACCACACTAAAATATCTGTGGTAAAATTTATAGCAAAATATGACAAGCTTAAATCCCGCGTAATCCCAGCAGATGCAAACAATATTTCTTCATTAATAGTTTTACTTAGAATGAAATAAATGCATGTCTTCTAATTTTCATGGACTTTCGCGGCTCTGAATCAAGTGCGCGGTATATTTGAGTAAGAAAATTAAAATTTAGTTTCGGCATCGGTGCATTATCACTAAAATAAACTGTTGTGAAAGCTTATTAGTTATGTCGTAAGCGATTTTTTCAAATCTTTGATGACTCTACACCGGCCGCTTCGCGAGCAGCCCAAAGCTTCCGACGTGCGCTAAGTGCATTTTGCGGCCCTTGACTACTTTTTTGTTTTGTCGGAAAAGAATACGTTTTAATGTGATAATTAATCGATCATTGTGACCTGACAAATTTGGACCGTGAGAGAAGTCCATATGTACAATATTTTTTGCGATATAACTCGGATTGTGGCCCCACAAGCTGTATAATTATGAAAACTTCGCCGCTGAAAGTGTTCCTCCAGGTAAGTCGAATTCGAAAGTCAGTATTTCCCTTTTCTTAATTTGGTTTTTAGGCACCGTGTCAAACATTGTAAATATCGCGTCTGAAAGCGATATTGATCGTTTTCCTCTTGTTAATAGAGTCTAAATAACCACGTTTAATTTAGCTCACAAGAATACGAAATCGCTTTGGCCATGACACGGTTTGGGTGAAATATGTATTTAAAAAAAATCTATTAAAAAAAGGAGCGACCGTGTATGATCGTGTAAAAGAATGGAGCAAAGCCAAAACTATCAATAGATTCAACAAATGAGTAACACTGGTGTTCCTTGAGCGAACATACAGGCTGTGTCAGATAACATAGCAGATTTGGGAAAACACCGCTTTGCCACCGTTATCGCTTTTTTTTTTTTTTTTTTTTGGCCTGGCTGCGAGACAGAGATTCCCTTCTCTTTTTGCTCCGTGAGAGACGAGAGGGAACTATCTGCTCAATGGTTTGGTCAGCTTCCGTCCATGACCGGCTAACAAGTATAAACAGCCTCAGAGGTAGTGATCATTTTCCTGTGTAAACGCATGCCTTGTTATGAATGTGCTCATTTTGCCCCTAACTCTAGGGGTATCGAATGGTCTTTACGAGCATTTGCAAGCATGCGAGCAGTGCGTTTATGTGAGCACTAGCAGTGATCAGATTTGTCTTGCGAGTAGCGAGCACTTCGCAAATTTTCCGCTAACAATTTAATTCAATTTAATTTTAATTTATAACTCTCAGAAACTTTAATTTTACAGAGGTGTCAGAAAAAAAAATAGAATACATATAAATATACAGAAATTACATATAGACGATAATAAATAGCATTAATGAAATAATTTAAAGTTGTGATCAAAAAATAAAGTGTTAAAGAGAGAAAGAAAAGGAGATAAAGGAAGATAAATAGTTCTAGCCGAAATCTCTATGTTATTACTAGAAGGAAACGTTGTTTTGGCTGTTTTTAGTCTGGCTCACACACCAAAAGCTACATGTAGGCAACAAATCACTTCACGTAACTTCACGTAAGTCAGTGGGTGGACGCTCAAGGAGATCTGTTAAAAAGCTTTCTAACCCGAATTTGTCAACACACCACAAGAAGAGGCTAAAAGCTAGCAGACTAACACTGACCCTAAGGATTCTCAAAATTTCGAGCAATCGAGTACATTTTATTAAACGAGAATCCTAGCATCCTAGCAAACATTTTGCCAACACGAGCAAGCGAGCACTCATCTAATTTTTGCGAACAATTCGAGCAAAGGTCCAATTTTGCTAAAATTGAATGGGACCAGTCGATACTCCTAGCTCTCAGGGATTCTCTTTTTCCTCCTCGTGAAGAGAAGAGAGATCCCGGGAACGTGGTTGCTCATTCCTCTTATTTCACAACATGATCTCGAGACCGAAATTACGAGACAATTTGTTATTTACCTCTACAGTTATGATCATCATAATTTCGGTCTCGAGATCGGGGTACTTATTTTCCGTGAAGCAATGTCTGAAAGCGAAGACAAAGCAAGATGTGGTCTACCTCAGTGGTTACCCATTCCACGCAACGATACTGCTTCCTTTATGAATGATGTTGTCCTGTGCGCCGTCAATGTACCTTTCTGTGTCTTTGCTTTTCTTGGAAACCTGGCTGTCATTGTAGCTGTTGTCAAAACACCTTCTCTGCAAAGACCGTGCAATATTCTGCTATGCAGTCTGGCCACTACTGACTGTTTGACCGGTTTGATATCTCAGCCGATATTTGTTGCATGGCGTTTGGTGATTCACCGCATCCATGAATCTTGCGATCATCAGGCTGAAATGCTTCAAGCTTTTACTGTGGGTCAATCAGCTTTAGCAGGATGGTCCTTCGTCAATGTCACCCTGATCAGCTTTGACCGCCATTACGCGCTCGCAAAGCCTATGGTGTACCGTACATCCATGACGAAGGAAAGTAATAATTTTCAAATGATTTTCTAAAAATAAAATTAATTTTATTTGCCAGCAAATAAAAGCGTTTATGGCTTCTACCCACGCTCCCGGCGTTACTTTAAACATAGTGTTAATTTTCAACCAAGAGTTTAAGATAACGAGGCAAGGCTGGGAGTACTGAAGGGTCGAACTAAATGGGGACGGGATCACAAAGTACAAACTTGATGAGCAATAATCACAAGACCATCACAAGACAATTTTGCGATCTCGATAACAATAGCGAATTCATTGGTAATAGTCACGAGTTTCACTGGAAAATAACGTAGCCTCGCTCTCAGCGATCGTTATAAGACGTGGCTTGTTTCTCGAGTTCGTCCTCTTTGTCTCCAGACCTGACACACTCAGCGAGTTCGACCCTCCTTCTCCCTTCCGATCCTCCACCTCATTTATATTATGTATTTGTGATATAGGCACTTCCCCTTTTTTCTCGTGCCCTCACCTTTGCAAGAGCTTAACAAATAGTAATTCGTTAATAATGTATTTCTTAATCAATAAATCGGCCATTCTGCGTGGCCAAAATTTATCCCAATAACGACTTGTCTGGTTTCGATTTCTTGTAGCGCTCTAGCAAACAAAGCTAGACTGTTGACCTAAAAACTTGACATAGGTACAGCTTCATAGTTATAATTTTGGAAACAAGGGTAGATGACATAAATATGTATTAAAATACTTGGTTGAGCTGGTAACTTAGTGCTGAATCACACAGGATGGAAGGAGAGAAAAGAAATTGATAAATTAGAGTTTCCTTTTTTTTATTTACAGAAGCAGTAAAGACAGTTATAATAGCTGGAACAACCTGGCTGCTCTTTACCATTCTGAGGCATTTTATTCTGTCCGAGTATAATGGGTTTGTGCTGAGCCTTGTTGTGGCTGTATTTCTCTTGATCCTGCCAATCGCGAACCATGTTGGAATCATCATTTCCATTCGTCGTCATAACAAACAGGTGGCGGACGCCGTTTCCGAACAGGATTTATCCGCTCTAGTTAGGCGGGAAAAGAAAGTGGCTATTGACATGATCATAGTAATAGCTGTGCTTTTGTTCTCCTTGTTTCCAGCAGTAGTCGTCAATATGTTTGAAGACGTTTTAGTCGACGAGTTCGAAGTCTTGTATGTCTGGACGACGGCTATCTTATACTTTAACTCTTCCATAAATCCTGTTATTTATTTTGTTCGACGTAGTGAAATCAGAAGTGCAATTAGGTCGATGATACACTGTTGAAAACTGGTATGTAGTGCTGCATGTTTGTCTCGAACTGGTCTCGAAAAATATATAAAGAGATTCATAATTTCAGCCACTCAGGCTTCAATAAAACGCTACTCACAAATGCAGTTAAGAATGCTTTTTGACCACTCATAGGAAGCGTTTCTCTACATCTATCTGTTATACATAGCAGTTGTTCAGCTAAGGTAAGAGAAAGACTTATTACGTACGTATCATGTCAGTTTCTTTTTAAGGGCATGACCAACGGAAAATTCATGTCTTAGTTGTCCCAAATCTTAACTTGCCTTGTTCCTATTTGGTTAGTTATCACCTCCTTGTTCCTCGTGGGGGAACCCCTATATGACAAGGTCGGGGACGCTCGTTGGAAATAAACTCTTAATGGAGACTAATCCGGGCGTGGCTTGAACTATATTTCACCCCTAAACTCAGAGGTCAACATAGAAATAGAGAGCCATTCTACCCCCAGAAGCTACAAACTGAGCTGATTAACTCATTGACAATCACCAAAATAAAGCCACACATTTCGGTTCAGAGGGTAATCAACGTGGAGGGCGGCAAAGGGTTTTTGCGTGACGCGTGATCGCCCCAAAATTAGCAGCGTGATGCGTGATGAGACCAAATTAGCCGCGTGACCCGGGACAGGACATCATAACGCGATGCGTGATTTGCTATTTTACAAGCACGTGATGCGTGATTTACCAATTAGATTTCCGTGATAAGTGAACGTTCTTTGAACTAGAAGGATAGCATTCATTCAAAGTAAATAGTAAATAGAGTCTTAAAAAAGATCATCAAATCGTGGCAGACGTGACACCATTTTCTGGTCTTTTTTTCCTTTTCTTGTCAGTCCGGTAGTATGCCAGTTTTGGAAGAAGGGAGAACAATGGATTACTTCACGAACCATAACATGATCACCATGGTGATGAGAATTTTCAAAACATTAAAAATGGCGGCCGAACGCGGGGAATATCGGGGTAAAGGCTGGTTTTCATATGCCGCCGACCTACCTGCGACGTAGTCGTCGATTGCAACTGACAACGTTCGGCGATCTGTTCAGTGGGTCCCCAGCTCATCTGTGATGGATCGCCGACGTACTCAAATTGGCGCGAAATGCAAATCGAAATGGCGCAATTTTCAACCGTTTCATCAGTAATATGGATCGAATCGTGCTACTGGAGTGCCAGTTTTCGCTCGCTCTCGTCCTTGTGATTAGATATGTTAAAAGAAAGAAGAAGTTGAAGAAGATGAGAACTCGAAGAAAGTACTGGGTGCAGCCAATCCTTCAAGGGCGAACAAATCACCGCCAGTATCATTTAACAAATTGACGTCAGTTTTTTATGCGTCTGTCCTCCTATTGATGATAAATTGCGTCATGACATTGTCAAAGTGGCTGTGGAACCACGAGCCGCAGGCGAGTGGTTCTGCAGTAAACTTTGGCAATGTTATGACGCAATTAATCATCAATAAGAGGATAGACGCATAAAAAACTGAAGTCAATTTGTTTTTTACAATAACAAGACTCCAAAATGGTCAAATGCCGGGAATAAACGAGGGGAAAAGACGCCGTAAACTTGTCGTAAACAAAATAGGTGAATTTTATTTAAAATAAATTTAGAGCGCCGGATTTGAAATCCGTAGGTCCGGGTTTCAAATCCCGTTCTGACCGCTAGTGATGTTCAACTTCTCGACTACGCTTGTAACTAGTCAACTGGTCTGCCTCCCACCAGTTGGGATTCTTAACCTAGTTATGTTTATTTGAATATTTATTTATCATTGTCTGTTTACATTGGTCCTGAAAAGCACCGATGGGGAGTGGCCAATTACGTATACATACACACATACATACATACATACATACATACATACATACATACATACATACATACATACATACATACATACATACATACATAGCTTTTCTCCCTTTTTGATTGGCTACTTCAAAAAGTCCACAAAATCTCATTGGTCAAAAAGTTGACAATTTGACAGCTGAAAGTTGAACTTGAAAGCTTGCATAAATTAAAATTTTATCCGTCTATGCTTTTATTGATAATAAAAATGTGCGAATCAGCGCGCGAGAAATTAGACAGTTATTGTAAAAACTGTGTTCGCAGAGTTGCGACTCCACGACCGGGAATATTTCTTCAGGTATCATGGCACTAGCCGAGAAAAAATTACCCCGCAATACCAACTCAACTGGCAACATTTTCAAGACCTCTTGTATAACTGGTATGCAAATGCAGTCAAACTATCGTGTGGGATATTTATACTGAGGGCGTCCCAGAGGTTTTGGCAAACAAGGGATATTTTTGGAATTAATTTGAGGGAAGAACGGATATCTCTGCTATTAAAGGGAGCTCTGACAAACCTTTTTTGGGAACAATGGAATTTAATAAGGGGGAAAAAGTGAAATTTTCAAAGGATCAGGGAGACATGCTATACAGTGGTGGATCTAGGGGAGGGCCCCGGGGGTTCCTCCCCCCCCCCCACCCCCTATTATTTGGGGTAAAAACAAAATCGCAGAAGGAAGAAATGCCGGCCGGGCAAGCAAAAAAAAAACCGTGCCCAATACTTTTAGCACAAGGTCTGGATTCATCACTGCTATCCCCCTGGGAGACCCCCTATACTGGTTTGCTTTTGCAATCCTGCATTCCACTACCCTGATGATGCCGAAGCAGAGATCCTATATCACCCTGGCTACTGGAGATTCACAACAGTCTCAATCCGTCAACTTCAGGGTAGGCCGAAGCACAGTATGTGCAATAATCAAAGAGACCTGTGCTGCTATTTGGATGGCATTAAAAGATACCTACTTTAACACAGCGAAGATTGAAGCGGATTTCTAGATGTACTTCGATTTCAGGTTGAGGTGAATGAACTTTTTTCAAAGCGAGAAAACTAGTGTCAAGGTCAGCGCGGTCCCAAAACTGACTGTGTCCCTTTAAACCCAAGCAATGTACTGACTGTTCAGGATTTGCCATGGGCGAGCATGGTAAATTTTAAAAAATGTATCAACGCAACATATCTGTCAAATAAGCTTGTTGTTCAACACAGGAACAATATGTTAAATAACTGTTTGCACACTATCAAACGTGAACAAGTAAACAACTGAAGGGCAACCTTCAGTTCACCACCATATTCAGTAAACCACAAATATTTCTACTTAGGGTAATGTTGCTATTGCTAGTGATACCTGAGAGGCTCAGTGGGGTAAGTGGTGTGGACTGATTTTGAGGCCCTGCCATCTGCTGTACCCCACTGCCTGCCTGGTGTTCAAGTGACCACTCCATTTCATTGAACACTTTCAAAACATTCAACTGTAGTGTAGACTTGTATCTATGTGGATTCTTTTAAACTTCTGCATCAGCAGGCTTAAATAGAACAAGCTATCTTCATCATCTTCTCTTCTTTTCTTTTCGTCATGCAACGCCTAATTTATATTTCTCATAGTTCTGGCAACCTCAATTTCAAAGAAATCCGACTGGTTTTGTTTCGACCAAGGCTGTTTGGCACACTTTCCGAGTAGACGGTGATGGCCGCTCCAGATGGCTTTTATTAAACTTATTGACGGCCTAATCCCTCGCCGAGCTTCTGTCGCTTTCATCAGTGGTTGACTTGGTGTCATCCTGTCCTAAACTTTTATCTAATGAGTCTTGTGGCAGGCTACCTTGAACGCCACCTATTACCCTCAGAGGAAAAACATGCATTTCCTTAACTTCGTCTCCCAAAAAATTATTAAGCGCTCAATGATTCTAGCTATCATTAGGCTTTCAGCGTAGGATAAATGCATTTGAACCTTTTTTATTGCTTCGCTGAATCTCGTTTAGAAACAATTATTATAGTGGTTTATTTAAGCCGAGTTCCCTTACTGTCGACTGACAGCGTTAAACGAGCTAAACTGCGCAAATTTTTTGTATGCTGAAGAAGCTGAGCAATATCCCAAAAACTAAACTCATGTAGCCTTTCCTTCAGTGAACGCAGCGCCACCCCGCGCCAAAAATTTTCCCGCCTTTTCATGCAATTTCTTCGGGTAGATCACACTAGAATGTCTACATCATTTAGGCGATTTGTAATTTTAACAAGAATTTAAGGGCCCATTAACCGATCTTTTCAAGCCGTTGCTAAGGAAAATTTATTCTCATATAACCTCATCATTTTTAGTTAGTTCAGAGTTATTTCATGTGTTTTAACTTTTTCATGATCAGAAACACTAGTGATGACGTCATCAGGCCACGCCCACGATCATGTGACTAATACTGAAAAAACGCAAAGGCTCCCAGGCAAATTACTTTATCGGGATTTTTTTCATTAATTTAATACTTTAATTGAAATCCTCATTACACTATGCATAGATTTTGTTTCATTTCTAAAAGGTAAGATTTTGAGAGAATTTCAAAATATTAATAAGTTTGTAATTTTCTGAAAAAAGCATAATTTCGAAAAAGGAATGCATGGCTATGTTTCCAACGTTGGTTTTAATCGAAATCCGTCAAAAAAAGGCTGGATTTAATGAAAAAGCGCGTTTCCTTTAGCATTTGAAGAAACCGGAAGTGCGCTCGATATCTTTTGGAAGTTACCCTATCGGCGCGTGCGCAATTTACACTACCAGCGGACTTCGGTAAGATCAGACAAAGCCACACGGAGTTAGTTTTTCTCTTTCTATTGCTCTTGTTTTTCTGTCTTTCTCTTATTTTGTCTTGGCCTCTACTTTTTTTACTTTGCATTTTGTGAAACACAAAGAAAAACATCTAAAATGTGAGCGAATTTGGAAGTTATTGAATTGTTTTTATTTTCCGCGCTCAGGCTGACGTAAGTAACCGGAAGTGAAATTTTACCTCCTTAGCAACGCGCGCGAACGCGCGCATAAATCGGTTAATGGGCCCTTAATGAAACAATTAATTTCACTCGCCCTTGTTGGATACGGAGTGATCATAACAAACTCGGTGCTTACGCGCTCCTTTTTTTTGTTTTATTTATCACTTTGTATCCAACGCGAGCTCATGAATGGCATAATTGTTGGGCACACTTCACCATGGTTGAGTTCAATTCGAGCTGCAGTGGCGACGACTCGTGAGTTGATTCTTGCTTGAGCATCTTATTGTATGAGAGTCATTGGGATATATCAGAGCAAAGTGCTTAGATACTAAAGAAAGAGTTTTGTTACACTTAGTTATAAGCTTGAGGTTGGCAAAATGAAAATTATAACCGCCGTAGCGAATTTCGTCGTCCGTTAGTTTGGAAAAGCTCACATTTCGAGCAAAAGTCCTTCGTCAGAGGCGACGCCGGGGCTAACTCTTTCGCTAGGGCAGTTAATTTACCTGCTGCCCTCCCTGAAGATGGACGTACTCTATATTACACAAATCAAAATCAAAAAGTGATACGTAAGGCAAACTTTCCGCAACAAAACAAGGGACAACAGCACAACTTTTATATTTATATTTACTGAGCACAAAATAGTTTTACATGTGTAATTGTGAACAACAAACAAGAAGTCAAAGAAGAAAAAGTTCTCATGACAAGTTTCTTGATCAGTTTCGTTGTTTCAGTTTGGAGAGTTCTAATGACCGTTATCTCGATCACTGTGCCTGGCCAGTCTACAAGAAGAAAGCATACACGTATATTAATAATAGAGTGATAGTCACCACTCTTAGTCGTGTCAGTTGTCACCATTTATTAAAACACAAGCGGACTCTTCGCATGCAAAGGAGTACAACGATGACACCGAGTCGTTTGAGCACAAAGCTAACTATGCAACCTGATCTTAATAGTACTTTGCATTTGATCGCGACAGGAATTGAAGAGAACGCCAGCGGAGACGGAGGACGAAGAACCTGCTCACAAACTCTACGGCCCAATGTATGCATATCACTTTGCTAAAGACGTGGAAGTCTCCGTTTCTTTGCGATTAACCGACTTAAGCTGGCCTACCTTAACATTTCCCGCTCATTCATCATAGCGAACTTGATCAAAGCGAACGAGATGTACAGAATAACCCAAGTATAGCCAACGTACTCAATGGAGTCCATCCAATTCCAAGGCCACAACGCCAGTAACTTGGATAAGAATTCTAGAAAAGTGGAACGGTAAAGCCGCTTACTTTTTGTTCACTAACCACTGTCACTAACCGTGGGATTACAAAACTATTTCAATTACTGTTGCAGATGGTTAAAACTTGTTATGTAGAATGCTCGTCATGACTCTACCCACAGCCTTGCAAACGGGCAATGCAGCTATCCTTAAGGACTGCACAGTAAAGAGGTAATATCACAGCTTACCTCCAATCATTTTAAAAGTTGTGATATATCCTAACACGGCTGGATATGTTTCCAAAAACAATGCAGTCTTCAACTGAAAAGAAAAGAAAAATGAAAATAACTTTTTAGGGCTCAGCAACAAAGAAGCTTCACCTCAGGTTTAGGAAAAAAAAGAGCTAAGCGGTAACTGAGGTTTTTTAGTGGAAAATGTTTGTCTGTCACCGTTGTAACTATCAGATGAACTGTTGGTCCGGATCAGCTTAAACTTATTTGAGAGGACATAGGAAGTTGCTGCTCTGAAGTACATTGGAAGGGATGATTAACAGCCAAAGGGTATTTTCAGTTTGTTCCGAGACTGATTTAAATCGCAGTTTGTAATGCATACCCTTCCTTTCATTCTCTAGAGAGCATCTATTTCCCTACCTTAATATATCTCTTGACGGTTATAATAATCTCGCACAGCCAAATGACAGCCCGTATAAAAGGGCTGACAATCATCCAGATCACTTCCAGGACTGCTTCTATAATTTTTATTGGGTCTTCAAATTGCTTCTGAATCTTCTGATCCAGGGAGCTGCAAAGTTCTGTCACGAACTCGTATGAGGCCACAGTTTGGTTTTTAAGGAACCTAAATGGCCACACTACCCAATGAAAGACCTTCAACGCTATGTCCACCAAAAATTTGAACAGCACGGCCAGTATATTTGCAAGGCTCTTAAATGGCCACAAGATCCATTGTAACATTGCCGTCGTTTTATCTGCGCCGCTGTGATAATTGTACGATGCTGAGCTGTTGTAGTCAAGCGAGATTTGAACACCATCCTAAAAAAGGAAATTGTGAAGAAGATAACATGAGTCATTTTGTCTGCCATAACAGAAATAATTAGTATTGGTTTCTTGAATCTCTTACTGAGCGGTTTTCATATTGAGTGTCGCAAACCCAAAGCCAAAGTAATCGATAACTCTGTGCAATCACAAATCACTCTGTGCAATCACTGGCAAACAATCCAGTGAACCAATCAAATTCGAAGCAAACACATGCGGGAAAACGAATGCATGCGAGTCACGATTGATTTTGGTTTTACTTATGATTGGATGACAAAGTGGCGCGAGTCTTTCAGCCGATCGCTAAGCGTAGTAATGCAAAACCAAAACAAAAAGCGAATAAATTTATAATTAATAAAGGGATCAGTAAAACAACAGCAATACCACAATCAAAGAGTGATATAGTTTTTGTATAAGGGAGCTTCGTAAATATGCCAAGTTAAATAACATTCTCGGTGCCCAAAAAGAGTATTTTCCAAAGATTTGTTGTGTGTTTTCTAAGCTCTACAACTGGCTTTACAGTCGAAGCCTCTTATAAATCAGGGCAAGCGTAAATGTTTTCCAACCAATGAGAATCAAAGTCAAAATCAAAACCAATCCCAAACTTAACTTTTTGCTTGCATGATTTTTTGTTTTTGGTAAATTGTGCTATCAGTTTGAGGTTTTGTGATTAGGCAGGTAGGATTGACTTTGATTAGGTTTTAGTTAATTTGCAGCATTCAAAAAAGGAATATTAGGGATGGTGAATGGTCCTTCAAAATATACGCTTCTCACAGAACTTTTGGCCAAATTTCACAGGTCTCAGCCTATCGAATGTTGTTGCGACGCTTTCTCGGAGTCTTGGAATCAACTTCACCAAACATTCAGACCTCCTTTGCTCGCCGTCTCGTATATTTAACATTTGCTACCCCTAATATCTGAACTTGCCTTTCTGGTCAATATTTTTCCGTTTTCACTCCTCCCAGTTCCGTTATACGCTTCACACTTGACTACCGCCACGTTCAAGGTGACCATCAGGTCATGAGACCTGAGGTGCATTCCAATAGAATACCGTGATGGTGTTTCTATTCTCGGTTGATCAGTGAAATATTCTCCCCGTGAAGACAGTGTTTCATGACTCACCTAAAACAGCAAAATAAAGAGCAAACTGAAGTAAAAAGTATTGTGTATATTTCAAAGACTTCCTTTTTCTTTAAACTTTCTTGCTATGCTTGTATGCCTCTCGAAACCAATCACAAAGTCTCGATCGGATAAATCTTTAATTTTTTAAAATATAATGACTAAGATACTTACGTAGAAGCCTTTGATTTTCTCGCTGACTGTTCGAATATCGTCGATCGCGTTTTCCACCTTCATGTTAATGTCGAGGCACTGGGGCGAGCTCATACTTGTCCCTAAGTAACCATGCACAATGAGGCTAGTTCTAAGTGTTATGGTACAAAGGAGCTCAATCAGGATGTTTTGAGTTATAATCCATCAAATATTTTCGCTTGCCCGCAATTGGTCTAGACGCATCACGTAACTGAATATTCCCCAGATAAAATTGGGCAATATCCGAGGATATGTTTCCCAATTTTCAAAACTGCGCGTGTTGCGAAAAACATTTGAAGGATAATTAACACAATAGCTTCCATTTGGCGCGAAAATATGCTCGGATATTTTTCCTTGGACATTATCCGTTCCTCGAAGTTCACGGTTTTCCTCGAGCTAGCCACGCTTTCGGAAAGCTGTTCGCTTCTTGAAACAGATAATGTCCGCGGACAAATATCTCAGCATATTTCCGCGCCAAATGGAGGCTATTGTTTATTTATTTTGACCACGTAAGGAATTACTTTGAAATGAAAGGAAACATGAAAGTAATAGTTTACTAAGATAGAAAAGTACCAAAGAGATCATAATAACTCATTAAGGAACAAGGATGGTTAAGGATGGAGAAGATTGACACGGATGACAAACGGCGAACTTGAAAACTTTGGGCTAAGCTTTTCAAGATGCGTAAACCAGGAAGTAGCTCCTTTATGTGAAAAATATTACAGGTTGAGGACAGTCCAGTACTGATAACTGAGATAAATTTTGAAGCGGTGCGTTTTGTTCCATAACAATCCTGATTATATGTTCAAGAATATGTAGTGGTTTTGTGACTTAGCCCGCGCACGGCGGAGTACGAGGATAAACCTACTGCACTGATCAATAATACTGAAGCTACATGTAAACCTAAAACTGCTTCTTACCGCACAAGGTAACCCAAATATTAAAACAAAGCTCACTAAACAGAAACGGTTTCGCTTACATTTTCTCTTTAACTGTAAATAAACTGACATCACCACCTTCAGAGTAATCCAATTTTGTCGACAGAATAAAACTTCATCTCTTATTTGTAGAAAAATGATTCACAAAATCGTCCTTCCATATCATTAATCGAATTTCACAGGCTTGGCAAAATGACATTTCGCATCGAAAAGTGAGGTTAAGTAAAGAATTCGTTATCCTAATTCTGTATTGGGCATTTACAGCGAAAAGGCACGAAAAAGTTCAATCACAACGGTTTAAAATTCTTGTACCGCACACGCCACCTTACATCTCTTACCTTCTTGCTCCACGACATCACAGAGGGAAAACTTTGAATAGCAACATAGGACGCAAAGAAAGAGAAACATAAAAGTTCTCATTTTTCTGTGCGTTACTTCTCTTGTTAAACTTTTCCTCCTTTTAGCACTGTACTCGGCTAAAGAAACTCTGAACGAGAGCGCGCGCTCTTACAAAACAAAGGTAAAGCGTGCGTAATTTGTAGCTGACGTCAATACATTTTCTTTGGGTGATCGAAAGAGGTTTTATGGCAAGAAATCTATGTGAACTGTTGTATTGTAATGTACTTACAGACATAAAGCTCGAATCCTCCAATTACATACATCAAGCGATTTCTTTGCAGGTCATTTATTGCATTGTCAGGGTTGTTCCAACCCCGAGCTCGGAACAGCGGAGCTGCGCGCGTAAATCAATATTGAAAGAACGTAACTTTGGAGTTTTTGCTTTGGGATGGTGTTGTTTCAAGAATCAAAAGGTTGTGGTAAAATTTAGCCTAGGGGAGAAAGCATTGTTCGAACTCTGATACTTTCGTACCCTGGGTTCTTGCGCGGTTTCCAGTGTCGGTACCCAGGTAACCCTAACCCCGACAGTTACTCTAACCCAGTCCACCCTCTGCCATTCGACCTCTTCCAACATGGCGGCTTCAGGTGACGGTGCCTCGAAAAAGCTCAAACTTGTTGTGTTTGGAGCGACAGGTCGAACAGGAAACGAGGTGGTAAAGCAAGCACTGGAAAAAGGGCACCATGTGACAGCTGTTGTGAGGACGCCTGAAAAAATGAACACTCAGTAAGTGATCTCATGGCTCACGCGCAGCTAGCCAGCTACGCCAGGCTAAGGCTGTGCATGTGAGATTGATCTATTCGGTTGTTTTCGGCTCTTGAAAACACGGAGAGTTCTGGCAGGACTATAGCGCAGCAAAACTTGAGTAGGCTGTTACGTATAAACCTTACTTCAATATACATGCAGATCTGTGTTCAAGAAAAACAATAGCCCGAATGATGCAGTGCCTTTAAATTTGTTAAGTTCATTTAGCTTTGGAACTGACACGCATCAGTATAATATATGCCAAAATTTTCAGTCGAATTTGGACCGAAAATGTTCCAATACGCCTCATTGTAAAGCATCCACAGGGGCTCATAAAGGCACTAAGTTTTATCTAGCAGCAGGGTTCGACTGTATTGTGGTAGGGGGACGGGGTGGGGCAGGGGTGAGCGAGAGGATGGGCGATAGCAACCCAAGATTAGTGAGTGGAACCTCTAGTGGAAGGAGGAGAAGTGAGGGTTGGAAGTGGGATTCCCTAAGTTGTGTGACCTAGGAGAAACGAATAAACAGTTTGCAACACTGCATAATGTTTTGCAATTATAGTTTAACAGCACCAAGAGGTGGGGGATATTATTTGGTAGTCATGGGAAATAAAAGGAAAAGGTTCCTGGATTTTTCAGTAGCTAATCCACCACAGCTTAGGTGGTCTGATTATTATTACATAAATTTTAAAATTATTCCTGCAGGCATGAGAATTTAGAATTAGTGAAGGGAGATGCCTGTGATGTGGAGAGTTTTGCTGCTGCACTTGATGGAAAAGATGCTGTATTGTCCAGTTTAGGGGTTTATGCAAACATTTTTAACCCAACAACGTTCTACTCAGAGTCCATGCATGCCATTACAGAGGGAATGAGAAGGTGAGAAATGTGATTTTAAAGCGGGTTAATAGCCAGACTGACAACTGAGCAATATGTCACTACCCAATTTTTGGTAAAACTATTAATTAAAATTCTTTTACAGCTTGTTTGTTGGAATGCCAGTTAATTTAATGTAAATTTTAAAATCTTAAATTATAAATATGTGCAGTTGTCAAGAACCACCGAAAAATACAACTTACAAAGAAACTTAACTTCTGCAAAATTTCACTGTGTGAGTATGGTCCCAGATGGGGTCTTTAGCCCCTCTTAAACTTTTCAGTGCCAACATTTTTTTCAAGATAAGCTTAAAGCCTCTATTAAGGTTACAAGAGTTGTGCCATGCAAAAGTTCATTACATTCAGTGACGACTTGATTTGATCCAGGCTGCTTGTAGTATTCGAGTTGTGAATTTGTCTATAGTTTGCACAGAAACACTTAATGAGGCATTCTTTCTTGGACCTGGCCATTGGCAGTATTTGCATACTATATTCTGCTTAAGCTACAGCATCTACTTTATGATTAATAAATAAATGTTCTTAAGGTGAAACATTATAATTGTTTTGTTACATTGCTTATCATGAGGAACAGTTCATTAGTTATTAGTTTATTTACCTAGGCACAGGATTGTTCGGCTAGTGACTGTAACATCATGGTGTACTCAGCCAGGGCCAAACAATCGTTGGCTGCTAGAGTGGATTATTAAACCACTGTTTCTTAATGGAGTGATCAAGGACATGGCAACTATGGAAAAAATGCTGGAGAGCAGTGAGCCTGAGCTTTTGAATTATACTATTGTTAGGCCATGTCATCTACTTGTAGGTAGGTAATCCTATTGTTGAGATATCTTAACAATATTCTTTGCTGCTGAGGGTACGGCCTAACCACAACCAACAGTTTGAGCAGTTTCAGACCTCACCTATCGCCACACCCCACATTGCACACACCTGCACTAACTACAGACACACTATTGCACCCTACAGTACTTGCTACCTGCTACAAAGCAAAATACACTCTAAACATTGCACTCTAGATGCTACACTTGACACGCAACAAAAAAAACACACTTCTGAGACCATTTTTCAGTACACATCACAAACTGTACACTTAACACTGACCCATTAAACACTGCACTGCACTGCACTACACTACAAGCCACATCTGATACTTATACTTTATAAGTTTCTTAGTAAGTGAATGTTAATGAAAATGTTGTACTGTTAATTTTCTCTCATTGTATATAAAATAAAATACCTTGAAGAACCTTGTTACCAATTATTATCAATGGAAATAAAAAAATACTTAAATCAATATTCTGTGAAGAGAAGGTGGTATGCTTACAGATGCTAACACGGCTTGTTACTTTCAGGTGAAAAGACAGGAAACTATAAGACTGAAGAAGGGCAGTGCAACACTGGAACAACAAACAAGATTACGGTTGCAGATGTGGCAGACTTTATGCTGAAGACGCTGGAGAGTAACGAGTATGACAGGAAAGGAATTGCAATTGCTGGATTGTAAAGATGTTCTAAATTACAAAGAACTGGAAAAAAAAAGATACAAAACTTTATATTAAAAAATATCAACTTCTTAAGGAGAAACCCCAAGATAGGAATATGTTTAAATTCAACAGATTGCTGATCGAACAAGATATTAAACTGAGTAGACAATAGTATTGACTAGCATCATAGACGTACAATGCATTTAGAGGGTTGTGGGTAAATCAGCCCTCTGGACACATTGTATGTGTGAAGGGATGGTTCAAGACTGTATTACATACAAGACAGTATTGGTTCTGGTAATCACTTATAAGTGATTGTCTTCAAATTTCTAGGTTATGTTATCTTCTAGTTTTGAACATAACATTTTGATAGATTGGTTAGCCTCCTACAGTATGGAGACATTCATTTAGCTTGTTACAATGGACAGGGCTTTTCATTAGCTCTGGAAACAATGAAAATTTCTGTCTGGGGGTGCTAGCTAAATTTTGTACCTTTAACTAGTTTTCTGTACCTTTTCATTACCTCTCCATGCAAACACTTTCATTAATGGTCAGCATTTAATACCTCATGTAGCATTTCATAAGGTGTAATCATTCAAAAGTGCTTTTCTTTTTGCATCAACAAAACATGGGTGATATACTGCAGGTTATAATGTTGGGTAAAGTAAATTTCTGGGAGGTGATGCTTTTGCAATATTGCCACCCTGCTAACTCCAACTTGGTTGTTTCTAATTCCTCATTATTTTGAACTCAAAACCATTCCCTTGGGTTTCCCCATCAGTCATTTACTAGTCATTTATTTTCAACTCCCACTGATATGAAATCTTTTTTGTTTCCTTTGAAAGTTGAATACAGTTCAGCCCCTATTAAACGGCCACCCTTGGGGAAATGGCCGCTGAAAGGGGGTGGCCATTTAATAGAGTTATAAACAATAGAAATTAAAGCCCTTGTTGGACGCACTTTGATTACTGGCCGCCTAATAGGGTGGCCTAATAGGGTGGTCTCCTTCAGATCAAATGGCAGGACAGAGTCTCCA
This sequence comes from Orbicella faveolata, assembly GCF_042242905.1. Classification (NCBI taxonomy): domain Eukaryota; kingdom Metazoa; phylum Cnidaria; class Anthozoa; order Scleractinia; family Merulinidae; genus Orbicella; species Orbicella faveolata. The sequence continues at coordinate 33,275,745 of NW_028301539.1, forward strand.
ACACCAATGTTCTTCAACGAGTCGACATGCCGAGCATCCCTACACTACTCATCCAAAGACGCCTACGGTGGCTCGGTCATGTTCACCATATGGAACCCGATCGCCTGCCAAGGCAAGTCCTCTACAGGGAACTGTGAGAGGGCGCCTGACGCGTGGGATGACCTCTCCTTTGCTTTAAGGATGTTTGCAAGCGTGACCTACGACTCGCTGAATTCAATCCCAATACCTGGGAGGTCCTCGCGCTTGACCACGCCGCCTGGCGTCACGGTGTGAAGGAGAGGAAACTCAGGGCTGAGACGAAGGCCAGGGCCGAGATGAAGGCCAGGGCCGAGGCAACAATCAAGCGGGGGGCGAGAAAGGAACGACAAGTATCAGTTCGTGAGGCCACCAACTACATCTGTACCAGCTGCAACAAAGACTGCCACTCAAGAATCGGGCTTTTGAGTCACTCAAGAGCCTGTCGACACTGATGCGCTGACCATCACCTCTCCGAGACGAGGATGCCATATTATAATAGGGTGGCCATTTAATAGGTGGCTGCGTAATAGGGGTTCAACTGGATTGCAGTTTAACTGTAAACTGTTTCATTCAATTGATTTTACTGTGGAGCAAGAATTTGCTTAAACTGGGAAATAAAACGGCACTAATCTCTTGAGAGACACTTTATGAGGAAGGGAAATTTTAATTTCAAATTGTCATTTCGTTTGTTTCCCCCAAAATGCTTGAAACGTGTTACTTTAAAGATGTCGATTTTGAGACACCCAAACTTCACTGTGATGCTTAATTAATGCAGAGTACATTTTCTCCTAACTATGTACACTACCAATATAATTAAATATCGAAATTATGAATATAGGCATTTTGAAAATTGCAGTTATGTATGTCAGAAGGTAGTTAAAGACAATGCTAAATGATTATTAGCCAACTTAATAAAAAAATTATATAAGAATTAATAGTCTTGGAAGATTTTTACAAAATTTAATGCATTTATAGAAAAAAATTTGTAATAAATTACAAAAGGGAATTAAGGAGAAAAACAGACTGTGGAATGACTTATTTTAAATAAATTTATTTTAAATACACATTGAAAGATCTGTTTCACTTTGGCCTTCCTCAGAAGGCCAGTATCTGCAGTGACAGTAGAAATGGTCCCGTACTTTATGGGAAAACTGAATGGGAAAATGTATAGAAACTTGTAAGAAAATATAAGGTTTGGGAGTACTTCACTTGTGGGAATTACATGTAAGAACCCAGAGTGTGTGTGTGTGGGGGGGGGTACTCAAATTTAGAAAGAAGCGGGGTGCTCATGGGAAAAGAGCCCATAAGGGGAACCAAGGTCCTGTTTTGTGGGCGTGGCTTGAAAATTTTTTCACCCCTGGGAGGTACCAGTTCTAAAACAAAACATTATCTCCCATCATTTTTTTTTTTTCAACTCAATATCCTATAAAGTCTAAAAGGTACCAGGTCTTTAACCCCTAAAAGGTACCAAGTCTTTAACCCCTAAAAGGTAGGACAAGCACCCGCGTCCTTTTTAAATGTGAGTAATGCTATGGGAGTTCATCACCCGAGTGCGCTTGGGCTTGGGTACTAGTCTGTTTTCTTACCCAGTGCCTTCGCATCCTATAAAAGCACCAAAATGGCGGCCGAAAGTGAGGACTCGCGGAAATTAAAACTGCTGGTATTTGGAGGCACAGGCGGAACAGGCAAGGAAGTAGTAACACAAGCTCTACAGCGAGGTCACCTTGTTACAGCGGTGGTGAGAACACCTGAGAAAGTCGATAAACGGTATGTTGAGTCTGGCAATCACCTGGTCATTGAGGATCGGCAACTTGACCAATGCAGGCTTTTAATTCTAATAAATTGCAATAATTTTTACTTAGTTCGTTGAGAAACTAGTCGGAAGAAATGGAACATTACTGTAAACCTAAGCTCGGCCTGCGTAGCAGGCGTGAAACGGGGGAGGGAGAGGCAAAGCGGCTAAAATATAAACAAAGGAATAAAGATAAATTTATGAGACCTTTATTTCCCTTTAGTCATCCTAATTTAGATTTGGTCAAAGGTGATGCTTGTGATGTGGAGAGTTTCATTGCTGCTCTGAGAGGAAAGGATGCTGTAATTTCATGTTTAGGAGTTGTTGCAAGTATTTTTAATCCAACAACTTTCTACTCAGAGTCCATGTTTGCAATACTGGAGGGAATGAAAAGGTATATATAACATGAGGTTAAGTTTGCTGTCCACACTGACAAAATTTATACCAATTTCTGTAACATCAGTGAAGTGACTTATAGAGTGTTTCTACTCCCCCTGGATAAGATGCATGTGCATTGTAAGGCTACCCCTCCTTGCCCCCCTCCCCCTCCTTGCCCCCCTCTCCCTTCCCCTCCCCCTCCTCCCCAATTTTTAGCACCGATGTTACACCAGACAACTTTTAATGCAACTTTGTGGCGGCAACCATCAGCAATGGTATTTTACACTAGATGATTTTTAATGCAACATGCAAAATTCAGGCAACAATATTGCAGGTTTTTGATTGGCTTTCCAAAACTTGCAACATGTTGCAGTGCTGCAACTAGATGTTGTGGTAAAAGTCCCCTGTGTGCTATGTCACATGACATCGACTTTTAATGTAACATTGTTGGATTAAAAATTGGTGTTAAAAATCAGCTTGTTTATCATTATCATAATGCAATGACTCCAGCCAGGCCTCAAACCCAGACTGCTCGATCCAGAGTCTAGCCACCATGCATTTTCTTTTGGTTTTCATTATTAGTTATATAGGGGTTCTAGGGAATGGATTACCAATTTTTTTATGGGGATGGTTAGGTGGTGGGTTTACTTAGTAGGGGACCTGTTGTTCTTTTGTATGCCCACCTGCCTGATGGAGAATCTTTAAAATAAAATAAAAAATAAAATAAATTTGTCCAGACAGTCAAAAGATGTGTTAATTATTTGACCTCATCCTTCATATTTTCTATTATCCCGACCCTTGACTATCTTGACTACATGTAGTTTCATTAGCCTGTTGTCCTGTGAATAATCACAGTTTGTCCATTGCCAGGACTGAACATTAACTCATCAATAAAATCAACTAATTGTCAGGTGTGGTGTCAAAAGACTCGTAACCATGACAGCCTGGTGCACCCAACCAGGACCAAACAACTCATGGCTTGTGGATTGGATCATTAACCCACTGTTTCTGAATGGTATGATTAAAGACATGGCCACCATGGAGAAGTTGTTGGAGAGTACAGATCCTCAGACACTGAACTACACTATAGTTAGACCTTGTGGATTAGTTAATGGTAAGTCCCACTGACTTCAACTAATGGCAAGTCCCACTGACTTCAACTAATGGCCTTTAAAGAATATCGTAAACGAAGTTTAATTTTGGTTCCAAACGGTATTTTTGCTAAGAAGCTTAATTTATTACTAGTATTAATTATTTGGAATTGGCTGGCAGAGGGGATGGTAGCAGGGGGAGAAGGGGGGGGAGGGATAATAAAGGGATACTGTGCCTTGTGGTAAAGCTTTCTAAACGTAAGGAAATGAAACAGAAAACAAGCTCAATATCAGTGGATTGGGAAAAAATGACCTTAAGCAGAAATTGGATTGAAATGTTCCTCTATGTTAAATCCCCGGAGAAAGGTGTTATCATCTGGGGCATTTGCATCTGAGATTTATGGGAGGGATCTTTAAGGGAGGGATCAGTGTTCATGTGGGCAGCTTCGTAAATAAATGTAAGGGATTAGGACTAAGTGAGTCTAAGGTACATGTAGCTAAAGCCCTGCTCGAGCAGTTTCGAAAGTTTGATCCAAAATTTTGCAACTGTTTCCCTGCGTAGTTGGAAGATGTTGGAATATGGTAGACAAAAGTTTAATCCAAGTTGAACTTTTGTGTGAGATATTCCTAAATGCTTTCAGTTATGCTGAGTGGCTTTGATATGTACTTAATTGGGGCCGGAAAACGCTGCATGGAGCCATTTAACTAAGGGACAAATCAATCTTTTTTTACAGGTGAACGCACAGGGAATTATAAAGTCGAAGAAGGACAATGTAACACGGGTACCAAGATTTTGATGGCACGCGCTGACGTAGCAGAATTCATGCTAAAGGTTTTGGAAAGTGACGAGTACGATAGGAAAGGATTTGCAATCGGTGGATTGTAATATAACACGCAAATTGAAAACAAGATATCCATGCCTCCCTGTGAAAGTATGTGCCTGTTGCTTCTAAGACGGCCGCCGGCCTTTCGCCTGT